>NW_018022890.1:2486-8927 GCF_002006095.1 Pseudomyrmex gracilis | reverse complement strand
TAGTATAATGTTTGATTTTTTATTCTTAATATTTAAATAATGTTTGAAAATATTTTATTAATCACTATGACATTTATCTATTGTCATGGTTTTTAACTCTCTTACTTAAATATATTTTACTTTCTTGCACTTATCGTAAGGAAGTTTCTTATATCACGTAAAATTATATCACGTAATAATTAAATAAATAAATATTTGATATAAATTATTGAAGTCANTTTCAATGCAGAGTTACTCTTTTCAATGTTCACGATAGTTTTATGATAACATATGTCTGTCGGTATTATTGGTAACCGCGTCGGTATGTATCATCGGTAACCGTGCCGATATATGGATTAAAACTCGGGCCGCTGGCGCGTGATAGTAGGAGGCGGCTGGAGGAGAACTACTTCTCCTCACGGCGCACGATATGGTGCTCCGCACTGTACGTACTTGGAAAGCACCCAAACTCTGAACGAGTGCAACTAGTTCAGTAAAAAAGAACAAACCAATTATTACACCATGGTTGTACTTCTGGATGTAATATCAGAACGCAGCCTAAAATGGCCACGTAGGAATTTTCTCCTTTTGAGAAAATTACCTTTTGGCAACGTGTTGTATTTCATCAAATAATTCGGAAATGTTCGAATTTCCACGTATACAAAAGATCAAGAAATAAATAATTTTTCCAATAATATTTTTACTCATTTTCATTCACGCATATTAGTGTTGTGAGAAAAATGTTTTTGTCAACATAATGTGCTCTCACGGGAAATAAAAGATATTTTTAAATTCAAATTATTAGAATTTCTAAAATTACTTTAGAAATTTTTAACAAACCTTTTTTCTCTTTTTTTTGCGCGTTAAACAAACTTGGGTGTCTTTTAGAGAACTTGTAAGTAGAAAACGAATGTCGATGTGTCTTGATCGATGTGATTATAATATGGCTAAGTTTTAGACTTCTGAGTCAAGTAAAGAATTTAACTATGGCTAGCCCACGAACGCGACGAGTACTAGGCGAATTAAAATTAAAGGACGAGAACAGTGTAAGCATAAAAATAAATTTTATAAAGATACACAGAAAAAATTATTTTAAAAACAAGATTTTATTTAAATATATTGCCAATTATAGCATATGTTTCAAGTTGTCTTTTATATTTTTTATAAATACAACAATTTTTCATTTTTTATTTTCTTTTGTAACATACTAAATAATGCATATATAATAAAAGTAAATTAAATTTTTATATATTAAAAATATATTAAATCTTCAACTTTATATTTGTGGGTTTTGTAGAAATGCTTTGAATGTGGTAACCACAACCCACAATGGGTATCTGTGACTTATGGTATTTGGATATGTCTTGAGTGTTCTGGCAAGCATCGTGGCTTAGGTGTGCATTTATCATTTGTTCGTTCTGTCACTATGGACAAATGGAAAGACATAGAGTTGGAAAAGATGAAAGTTGGTGGCAACAGAAATGCTCGTGAGTTTTTTGAAAGTCAACCTGATTGGGATGATTCCATGTCTATCTCACAGCGTTATAATACAAAAGCAGCAGCATTATACAAAGATAAGGTAGTGTATTGCTATTAATGATATTACTTGTAATTCTCTGAAATTTCTCAGGTATATGTATAATTTTGTAATTATATATAAGTATATATGTATGTACATAAATTTTGTAGATTGCTACACTGGCACGAGGAGAACCATGGAGTCCCACCAATTCAACTGCAAAGAATTTTCAGCCCTTAATGTTCACTGAAAGTAGACAAGAACATTCGTATCAGAATGACCTTTCCTCTTCTTATCAAAATATAGACTCAAATAGCTTGAAAGCACAGACAGAAAATTTCTTTGTAAAAAAACAAACTGAAAATGCAAATCGTCCTGAGTAAGTTTATGTGCTTTTTATGTTCATAATTTATAATTTGTTTTCTATACACAATTTGTGAATTTCATTAGATAAATGTTGACAATAATGGACCCAGCCCAATGATCTTGACATATGTTATCAAGGACACATCTCTGAGTAACAATCAAAAAAGGTTTTAGCTGTCGTTTGTTAAAAAGTTATTAACAAAAGCAATTTCATAAATAAAACAGATAAAAGGGAGGGAATACGAAATGAAAACAAGATGTTTGTGTTCAAAACTTCTTTATTCAAAGTTAAGTACAGACGTTTCTATCCTAATTGGGGTCTTCTTCAGTAACTGGATAAAAATAAAATTTATATATAGGAAAAGTCTTTATCAGCTGTACATAGTTGTTTAGTCAATCTAGCTGTTCACAAACTCGACATTATCCCCTCACGACGACTGACAAACTCAAATTTTGTTTTCTGTCTATTCTGTTTCTCTATCTAATCTGTTAAATTTCAACATATGTCAAGGTCAAAATGATCAAGGCTGGGTCCATTATCAACATTTATCTTTTATTGTTTAAATAAGAGAAATTTGCTATTTGTTTTAGTAACATACCACCTAATCAAGGTGGCAAATATAGTGGCTTTGGTTACCAAATGGATCCACCACCCAAGAGTTCGTCCCAGGAATTGTTCGATACTGCAGTATCCTCATTAGCCAGTGTACAATCTTTAATGCTTAGTGATGTTGATTAATTTAATTTTTTATAATTCAAGAGTGATTATTTTATTGCGTTGATTGTTATTTCTGCAGGGCTGGTCAATATTCTCTTCTTCAGCAATGAAAATAGCAAACAAGGCATCTGAGAATGCTATCAAAATCGGAGGACTTGCGACGCAAAAAGTAAGTACCAAGCTATTGCCTATAGTTCCATTCTCGAAATTGTTATTGAGTTTCCTATTCTATTTATTTGAAGGTCTACAAGATTTAGAGTGAAGAAAAATTTATATGATTTTTTTTGTATAATTAAGTTTATCATGTACTTTAGTTGTTTCCTATTCTATTTATTTGAAGGTCTACAAGATTTAGAGTGAGAAATTATATATGATTTTTTTTGTATAATTAAGTTTATCATATGCTTTAATTTCTTCAATTATGTTATTTATAGGTTTAATAATTTCTTATATTCTTTTAAGTTTTAATTTTAAATTTGGTTTTTACATCGTTCGTCATTTAGGTTCGCGACGGCACATTGTTAGAAGATGTTGGAACTCAAGTCAATCATTTGGTTGCAAAGGTACACTATTTTATTTGTCGTAACCTAAGCTCGTATTAGGTATTAGGTTCTTATTGGGATAAAACAAAACAAAAGAACATTTTGTAAGTCAATAAGCAGAACCATAATCAAAAGTCACGAAATTTAAGAGAAGATAATGCACAGGTGAGTGACATAACAAGACGAGGCGGATGGGGTGATATCGCTGGGACCAATTCAGCTGACCAACAAAGACAATACAATTCTGTCGACCGTTATCAAGATTCCTCCAACACATATCAAAATAGCGATTTGATCCAATCAAATCGCTCTAATGAAAAGTCATCTCTTGTTAGAAGTTCGAGTTCAAAGTGAGAATTTATTGAGTTTTCTGTATTTAAGTTTTTTTTCTCATAAATATAGTGATACATTTCTTTTATAAGCTGAACAATCGACATTTTTCTGTTTCAGAAGTAATATTTTTACTGGTGGTTCCTCGAATATATATTGTGATTGGGATTGGGGCAATGACACAAAACAAACGAGCAAAACATCGAAGAGGTCAATAGAAAAAAAAGAAGATTCGCTGATTAGTTTTGAGACAAATACTAAAGCACAACAGAATAAGAACTTTAAAGCGGAAGATGACGTCTGGGAAATTTTAAATAACTAACTTTTATACATATGTATGCATAAGTTATCTAACGTATTATATACATTAATATTTTTTTGCATCTACTACATTACGATTATACATAGCCTTACTCTTTGTTACAAATCGAATTGATCTGAAGTCATTTTTTTACAACGCTTTTGTAGAAGTTACTAATTGGAATCCAGCTAACCAACGCTGTCCTATAGGTGGACGAATGTCAGTATTGTAGATAATATTCTTTCGCGATCGGGGCTGTCCTGTGTTAGATATTAAATTACAAAGTTGTTGTCTTGTATGCCCTAAGAAAACCAAAACTTAAAGATCGAGAATAATTGGCTTTTATATTAATCGTTCGCGTTGACACTTGAGTATTGCGCGAAATATATGTGTAATACACAAAAATGCAGATGTGTATGTAGTCCAATTTTCTCAACAACTGTTTATCGTCAATTGTTAATAAAAATTATACGTTCTGTAGTTTTATAGTACAAGATATATAAAAATCTAAACACGTTACTTATAGAAAAATACGTCTTATGAGAAGATACAATCTTAATGCAAGAAACAAGGACGAAACAAATTTGTACATATATATATGGTAGGTTTTTAGCAACATAACTCATTTTTGTAATATATGTAGAATAGGATATAATTTTTGTTTAAAAATTTGTACCAAATTATGTTAATTTTTATTTGTTAGTCAAAGTAGAGTGATTTTCCAATGTGATGTAAATAGAAAAAAAACATCATATACTTGAAGTGTACTAGAAATCTAATTTCTTTCGGGCAGTATAGAAGCTTTTATACATGACTTAAGATGAGCAAGCATGATATAAGCCTAACTTCTTGCTGCACGTTTCTTCTGAAGTATTTCTACAAAAAAAAAAAAAAAAAAAAAAAANAAAAAAAAAAAAAANNANTCAATAAAATATTTATTTTGGCAGATGCAATATAAACTTTACCAAGATTAAATTAATTCTTAAACATTTAAGTTTAAAAATTGTATGTGTAATTGCATATATTGTAAACAAATTAAATAAAATTTTATAAACAATTATGCGTGTCAAATACATATAATATATCACAATCGTCATATTCTTCATTACTGAAACATGTCAAGTTATGCCCATTCTGAAATGCCCTTACTCATTTCATAAGCAGATTTTTATTAGAGTATATAATATATACCCCAATGATAGATTTGAATAAATTGGCTATATTGAACCAAGGTGCAGGATCTTATGCAGATTAAGTTGTCATAGTCTCTCACACAGTGCATTCAGTGACTTCTAATTTTAAATATGTGACTTTTAAACTTGTGACATTTACACCTTTATGCTTAGAATGTTGTTTTATTATTTCTACTGAAGATGACTAAATAAATAAGGTTGAAACGTTTAAAATACATAAAACCATCTCAACTCAATCTGCATAAGATCCTGCACCTTGGTTCGATATAGCTGTTTTATTCAAAAACTATCATTGGTATAACTGTTACAAACCCGAGAACAATCCTCTACTCTTTGATATTTACGTAATATATACTCTAAAAATTACTATTACAAAGTATTATAGAATCTTACGTTTTCCTGAATATGTTTTTCTGTTTATTGGTCTATTATATTTGTGCACTTTGCTTAAGTATTTAAATAGATCTGGTTGAATGTCAGGCCATACTTCAGCTGTTATTTCTTTTAATAATGTATACAAAACTTTTCCAGAATTAGATGAAAGATGCGAGGCTGGTTGGTTGGTTGTCATTTTGTAAAGAAACCGATATATTTCTCTACAAAGATATTTATTATAGATAAGTTATATATATATATATGTATAAATATCTATTGAAGATCTGAATAAAACAAAGATTAAAATAAAAAATTGTTTTTAAATAATTTATTAATAACTTTTATAAATTTGTAATTGTTTCAGGGTGGAATAAAGAAAAATCAAGAACGTTCTGTACATTACTTGAAATCACACTCTGCATTCTCTTCGTCACATGGTCTTTCATATAGTGCTATGAGCGACAACACCAGCGGAACGTTGCAATCATTCTCTTGAAACATTCCACTTCTTATAAAGTCAATTATCGAAGGTTTGTCTTTAAAAAAGGTTTTCATATATTTAAGCACCTTCATCAAGCAGAAATCTTGATCTTTTCCGGACAGATCCGGGAATATGTCGATAGAATAGTCCGGATATCCATGCTTGAAGAGAGCTTGCAATAAAGCAAGTTTATCTTTCTTCTTGTTAAAAAGATACAGTTTCTTAGGATTTGCAGTTTTATCCTCATAATCTGTTTCCATGTCCATTGCATTGTCATCCATAACAAGATTAGGTTAGGTTAGGTTAGGTTAGGTTAGGATTAGAGGCCGGTTGGATCTTGGTCAGCGTTGCCGTGGAACTTGCCACACGTGACGTCACGCAGTAGAGAGATAGAGAGATACGACTCGTACCTCTCTATCTCTCTACTGCGTGACGTCACGTGTGGCAAGTTCCACGGCAACGCTGGTCTTGGTGCACTTGGTGCACTTCTGACTCTTGGACCATGAGGGTTAGTCCATACGCCATTCGCTGGCTAGGGTTGCTCCATATATGTAATACCAGAGAGAAACCTGAGAGCGGCCATCCTATTGTAATTTTTTACGACGGTTTCAGCCGCTGGTTTTAGCCGTATTTCCAC
>NW_018022890.1:0-1546 GCF_002006095.1 Pseudomyrmex gracilis | reverse complement strand
ACTTGACGTTACATGTGCTATAGATTTTCAGTACTGGCAGTGAATATCGGAACGCAGCCAATATACGCATTATGGATACATGTCACGCATGCGCTTTCGAACAAACTGAACAGTGATAAAGAGTAATAAAGAGAGTAGAGCATTGTCTGCACCGTAGTGTTGGAACCGCGCTGAGAGCTCAACTAGCCATATAGAAGTATTACATATATGGGTTGCTCCGTAATTGGAAAAGTTTCTAATTGGAGTTAAGGGGTGCTTTCCACTGAACTCTATATACACTGGAATGCGCATCTCCATCTAACAAGCATAGCGAGACGTGGCCATAGACGTATAATATATAGACTGCGCGTTCCCTACCTTTGCCATGTTAAGAAAATGTCTTCAACGTGGAGAGAGAGACAGCTGGTGTTGAATAGTAGCCTCATCTTTGTCTAGCGAAGTAGTGGGGTGAATGATAGACAGAGAAAGAGTTACTATTCAAAGTATGTTGTCTCTCTCAACGTTGAAGACATCTTTTCAGCCAAACGCGCAGTCTATATATTATACGTCTACGGACGTGGCACAAATTGATCAGCACCATTTTTGTTTGGCCTGGTATTTGAGCAAATCAGAAACGCGTTCCACGCGCGGTTCCGCTACGAGTTAGCGACATGAGATGTTGTGTGCCCGGGTGTGGGCAGAGAAGTGAAAAGGGGATTTCATTTCATAGGTAAGGATTTTGGTGTGAAATATATCAGTTGCATATATTAACAATGTAGGATGAAAATCGTTAGGTTAGGATGTTGTAGATAGAAATAATATTGCATTTTTTTATAATTGAAATGAAATTGTATTAAATTGTATTAAATTGTATTTATAATTGAAATTGTATTGAATGAATTTTTGCAATGATTGAATTTTTTATAATTTGCATTTTTTTTAATAATTAAAATAAAACCATTTTGTTTGAAGATACAATGATATTTTGTAACAAGTGCGCGTGTACTTTGTGCCTTTTTTACTATTTTAAAAACGGTAGATTTTTACATTGTATTAATGGGCAAATTTATACTTATATCGTATTAACGAGCAAAAGTCCTTTTATACATATTTGTTTATTAAGTAGTGTATTAATTTTGTTTATTAATTTTACGTAAATTTTTTACTACAAACTCCTAAAGAAACTTTTTCTATTTTGTTACTTTTTCATCTCCGTCATCTACATTATAGCGGGACCGCGCGTGAAACGCGCTTCTGATTTGCTCAAATACCAGGCCAAACAAAAATGGCGCTGATCAATTTGTGCCATGAATTTTCTTCGATGCGCATTCCAGTGTACTCGTATATAGAGTTCAGTGGTGCTTTCTAACAAAGAACACTGGTATAGTTTCCACCGAAGCATTAATTCACACCCATATATGTAATACTTCTATATTGCTAGTACGGTGCCGACCTGAAGCCCAAATGTTACGGTGCAGACAATATAGTAGCCTCGGTGAACATTCAAGCACGCTTGGTCATTTCCACGAAGTAAGAATAAGGAGACTTAACTACACAAAGTAAAAGT
>NW_018022889.1:1992-16964 GCF_002006095.1 Pseudomyrmex gracilis | reverse complement strand
ACAGTGAGGAATGCGTGCGCAAAAACACTCGCCGGTTGGAAAAACACCTCAGTCGTTCAACATAACATGTTTATTTTTCACACATTCTTTCGTTTTAAAATGTAACATTTATTACTTTTCTTAATTCTCTTTAAAGGAAGAGAATTAAGACATGTAATAAATGTCCTCTTTAAAACTTTAGCCATTGTTTTTTACTTTTTGTTGTTTATTGATATCGATTAAAGAGTAGATTTTTAGCGAGAAGTTTACGACGAAGTTAGATATTTTAGAAACTATGGGAAAGCATATCGGGAAAGAATAATACAGGATACCTTATAAAACCTCACAAAAAAAAATTAGAGATTCTCTTTTTGAAAAACTTGTTCTTTTGAAAGCATCACGTTTTACTTNTAAAGAGCAAACTGTCATTTCAAAAGAATACCTAAATGTCTGAAAACGATGAATTTTTACATATAAGAAATAGTACTAAGAAATATATATAACTAATACCAATAAAAAATTTTAAAATAATTAAATATAAAATATAAATATTAAAAAATCCATTTTTCTTTGAAAAAGCATTTTACAAATGCTTATTTTCCTTTTCCTAGTTTAAATGGGTACGTAAAACCATTTGACATTTTGCATTTTTAAATGGAAAAATTTTACTTATTTTGCATTTTCTCTTTCAACTACTTTTGGGTACCTATTTTGCACATCTCTGGTGACAACTTACCGCGTTTAATGTACTTGAGCTCTTTTACCTATCTCTTCCCGTTCGCGACTTATTCGTAGAAAAATATATAAAATATTAGATTTCTACACTTTTCTTCGCAACGGTAAGAAATAGAGACAAGTAACATAGTGCGTTGAAAAAGGGACAACAAACGCGTCTACTGTACATAAGATCCTTTTCCTATCTCTTCCCGTTCGCCACTTATTTGTAGTAAAATATATACCTTCTTAGATTCCTTCAATTTTTTTTGCAACGGTAAGAGATAGACACAAGTAACATAGTTCGTTAGAAAAGTAACAACATATCGCGTCTACTGTACTTGAGCTCCTTTTCCTATCTTGTTCCGTTTGCGACTTATTCGTAGTAAAGTATTTAAAATCTTAGATTTCTTCACTTATCTTCGCAACGGTAAGAGATAGAGACTGGAAACATAATGAGTTGGAAAAGTACCAACATAACGCGTTTCCTGTATTTGAGCTCTTTTTTTATCTCTTCCCGTCCGCGACTTCTTCGTAGTTAAAAATATAAAAGCTTAGATTTCTTAACTTTTATTCACAACGGTAAGAAATAGAGACAAGTAACATAGTGCGTTGAAAAAAGGACACCAAACGCGTCTACTGTACTTGAGGTCCTTTTCTTATCTCTTCCAGTTCGCCACTTATTCGTAGTAAAATATATAAAATCTTAAATTCCTTCAATTTTCTTCACAACGGTAAGAGATAGAGACAATTAACATGGTGCGTTAGAAAATTGACAACATAACGCGTCTACTGTACTTAATCTCCTTTTCCTATCTCGTCCCGTTCGCGACTTATTTGTAGTAAAATATCTAAAATCTTAGATTTTTTCAATTTTTTTCGCAACGGTAAGAGAGAAAGACAAGTAGCATAGTGCGTCGGAGTCGTGACAATTTACCGCGTTTAATATACTCAAGCTCCATTTTCTATCTCTTCCCGTTCGCGACTTCTTCGTAGGAAAATATCTAAAATCTTAAATTTCTTCAATTTTCTTTGCAACGGTAAGAGAGAGAGACAAGTAGCATAGTGCGTTGGAAAAGTGACAACATAACGCGTCTACTGTACTTGAGCTTCTTTTCCTATCTCTTCCCGTTCGCGACTTATTCGTAGTAAAATATCGAAAATCTTAGATTTTTTCAATTTTTTTCGCAACGGTAAGAGAGAAAGACAAATAGCATAGTGCGTCTTAGTCGTGACAATTTACCGCGTTTGATGTACTCGAGCTCCTTTTTCTATCTCTTCCAGTTCGCGACTTAGTAGTAGGAAAATACGACCTAGAGAAAGGTCGTATCGCGCTATCTCTAGGAACACATGTTATTGTATCGTGCATGATTTTGGATATAATTGCCGATTACGCAAAGAAAGTCAGTTCTAAACCGTTGATGAGATTGGTCGAAGATTTGATTATGTGAAGATTGAGTCTGAGTAATGTGCCGAGAGTGACATATTTGTAAGTTTTATTGTAAAGAGCCATAAGTAATCAGACATGTATATACAGTAATTATAAATTAGAAACAGAAGTGCCGAATTTTATTTAAATTGCCTTCAAGACAACCGCTTAATGCCGAAAAGTATTTTCCTCACGTCTTTACAGTATTAATTTATTTGAGAAGTTGGATATATCCTCAATATAACTTACACCTGTGTTTTTCTGGTAATTGATACGGTCTTGCATTAATTGGTGCAGTGTCCACTTTGACTGGAACCTGATGTTCTACTGGGTTTGTTTTACTTAGCGGGTCTCCGGCTACATGGAAGATATCGCTGTATTTTCCGCTCAATTCGTAAAGTTCTCCTTTTTCCTTTTTGTTCAAATGTTCTATTTATAACAACCTTTTTATTTTTTCCTGACGTGAAAGGCCTTTGAGTTTGTTTTTTATTACGTTTATTTCTAAGTTCCCGTTTGTATTTCATATCGAAGTGCTAAAGGAGGACTTTCGGCGAATACGTCAAGCAAAATTAAAACCGAACCCGGAAAAATGTTTGTTTTGCCGACATAAACTTAAGTATCTCGGACACGTGATAAACAGAGACGGCATCCACACGGACCCGGAAAAAATAGACGCAATTGCGCAATGGCCGACTCCGACAACGTTAAGAAAAGTCCGCCAATTTTTAGGAATTGCGTCATGGTAGAGGCGATTTATCAAAGATTTTGCGGCAATCGCGGCGCCTCTCACACATTTAACGAAGAAGAACGTAAAATGGCAATGGGGAGAAGAACAGGAGGAAGCGTTTCAAAAGTTAAAAACCAGCCTCCCCTCAGCGCCAGTATCAGCCTGTCCGGATTTCACACGCCGGTTTATCTTGCAAACTGATGCAAGCAAGCTTGGACTAGGGGCAGTACTAACTCAGAACAGAGGGCGAGCAAGTAATTGCATACGCCAGCAAAACGTTAAGGAGAGGCCGAAAGGAATTACAGTGCGACAGAGCTAGAATGCCTAGCAGACATATGGGGAATCAGGCGAATGCGCATGTACCTCGAAGGTTACGAATTTACGGTAATAACCGATCATCAGTCACTCAAATGGCTCCAACGACTAGACGAACCAACAGGTCGGTTGGCAAGATGGCTGTTCGAACTACAGCAATACTCGTTCAAGGTCAAATTCAGAAAAGGCACGCTAGACATAGTGGCAGATGCACTGTCAAGGCAACAAGAAATCTGCCAAATACAAAGAAACGCACCATGTGAATGGTACAAAACAACAATGAAAAAAGTAAGAGACCGACCAGAAGATTGTCCGGATTACAAGATTTATAGGAACAAATTGTACCGGCATGTGCTGGAAAAATGTAATGTTCCGGTTCTACGATGAATTGACCGCAGGACATCTCGGGGTAGCAAAGACAATTGCAAGAATTGCACAATTGTACTACTGGCCGGGTATGTTCAAAGACGTAATGAGGTACGTACGAACGTGTCAGATTTGTTTACAGCATAAACTCCCACCAACAAAGCCGGCAGATAAGCTACACACCGAACCAGTCAACGCCCCGTGGCAGCAAGTTACTATCGACCTGATAGAACCATTACCAAGGTCAAACCAAGGCTGCATCTGGCTCTTCGTAATGCAAGACCGTTTCACAAAATGGGTGAAGCTAACAACACTCCGGAAAGCCACCGGGACAGCAGTAACAAAAGCAGTGTACGAGCAGATCATACTTTGCCACAGTTGTCCGGAAGAAATTATTACAAATTCGTGCGAACCTTTGTATATCCTGTGCAAGCAGTGTAACGATACACGCTTTCCCACACATATCCGTAGAGTTCTCGGTAACCACGGGTTCGTCATAGGACGTCGGCGAGCGGTCCGACGCTGTCAAGTTTGTTATCAGAATTTAACCCGCCATCGTGCCGTGTTATTTGATTGTTCGGAGTGCCTCGAACAATTTTCGTATTTCGTCGAGCACCTCAGTCTTCACGCGGTAAGTTTCTACGACTTGCATGACCCAACCGTCGTTGTGTGGTCAGAAGATCGCGTGTAGGTGCATTCCTCTTCAACTCCTTTCAACGAGTGCCTTGCCGCAGGCTATCCCGGGTCTTGTACCTAAAATAGCGGTAGGTCCAGGAGTCATAGGTCCGAGTACTAAGTCCCTTTACGTTATATTATTCCTTCTTAGCCGCGACCGACCGGGACGTAACAAAATTTGGTGACAGTGGTGGGATAGGTAAACTCGTTTTGTAAAGGAGTCCTTTGCGCGAAAAGTGTTACGGATTTTTGTCGCATAAATCGTTTATAAAATAAAAAATGGATAGGGAGATGCGTAGTAAAACGTGTAGTAGCAAGCAAACTGCTGGAACTCAGTCTGCAATGACGGAAGAACAGGTACGAGCAGAAATTGCGGTAATGCAAGAAGCGCTCGATAAACAGAGAGCCCAAATGAAGGAAGAATCGCGAGCTTTGCGCCAAAAGGAAAACAAAATACAGTCGCGAGAAAGAGATCTTTTAAGTAGAGAAGAAGATCTAGAGAGGACAAAGGAATTGTTACAGTCGGAGCAGAATAAAACCGCGTTTGACAAACCGGGAATAATTCAGCTCTATCCAAGAGATCCGCGAGATAACGCTTACGAGGATAGTGCTTACTCAAGACCGCGACATTTGGACGACAATGTTTTGTCACACCACGGTCAGCAACAGCATTTTTATCCGCGCTCCACATCACCGGAACAAACCTCGCAATTACCTCGCATATCGTACCGTGAAGCTACCGATGTAGTGCCGTATTTCGACGGGTATAACATTCCTCTGTCGCAATTCGTACAAGCATGCAGACGTGCTAAAGAAATCGTTCCACAACGGTGTGAGTTTAACTTGACAAAGTTATTAATTAACAAGCTTCGCGGTAGAGCGTATTACGCTGTGTCGAAAAAGGCATGCGACTCGGTTACGCAGTTAGTAGATTTGCTAAATCAAGCGTTAGGGTTATCAAAAACGATTGATCAGTAGCGGGGCGAACTTAGCTCAGTTTTTATGAAACCTATAGAATATAATTCTTGATTATATAAGCCGCGTAAAAGAATTGCGTTCTTCAATTCTTGACTGTGAAAGACGTCAAGCAGAAAATCTAAACGTGAAGTTTACTTTAGAAACTGATCGGATGACGACAAGATCGTTTTACGACAATTTATCGTTAGAGTATTGGTTACAGCTCTGAATTGATAATCAGACTTTGCCGCACGAAGCGTTTGCCGAAGCGTTAAAACTATCCCGACGACAGGAGCTCGACAAACAACGGTACGGAAACCAGAGCTTAAACGATAGCCGCGTAGATAAACGCGTGAATCATATAGATCGTCCACTCGCATATTTCACTCCCCAACGTCCGTCAAACAATTACCGTCACTCGACGCCTCAACCCATAACAGATAACCGTCTCTATCTACCACCGCCGTTACGCGCAGATAACCGTCATCAACAAATCTCTTATCTCCCGTCGAATGATTACCGCAGGCCCTGTGAAGAAATACCATTTAACGACAGACGAGCCGACAGTAAATTTGATACGCCGCGTAGAAACGACGAAAGGCCCTCGCTCTCACGAGACACTCGAAATCGACGAGATGAGAGACCTTCGGGACTTCGAAACGAAAACACAGATAAGTGGTGCCGTTACTGTCGGAATGCGGGACATGTAATCGATGAGTGTAGGAAACGTCAGTTTAACAATTCTCGCAATGCGCAGAAAAACAAGACCGGCCCCTCGAGACGCCCGGACCAGGATCGACCGGGGCCCTCTCCCCACAATACGCGTCCGGTACATGCAATAGACTCTCAAGCTGTCGAACAGCCAGAGTCCACGTCCTAAATTCTACAGATTTCTGTCACGCGCCCACCGTTTCAATATCAGCCAAAACCGTCAACAAGAGAGTTCGGACCATCCGGGAACTCCTTCGTTTGGAACACTTGAACAGTGAAGAATCCGAACACGTCGCCGATAAAATCGACAAATACAGCGACTTGTTCCGATTACCGGATGATAAGTTAGGATACACAAGCGTATTGTCAAATAGGATAGTTACCGCAGATAACAACCCCATACACACTAAACAATATCGGTTCCCGCCGATCCACAAGGAGGAGATTGACAAACAGGTAAAAGACCTGCTAGATAACGACGTAATTCGTCCTTCGGAATCTCCGTACAATTCCCCCCTGTGGATTGTGCCAAAAAAACCAGACTCCAAAAGCAATAAGCGTTGGAGAATGGTAATAGACTTCCGCACACTCAATGAAAAAACCATAGGCGACGCATATCCGCTACCAAATATTACTGAAATCCTGGATCAGCTAGGCAGCGCGAAGTATTTTAGCGTATTCGACCTTGCGTCAGGGTTTCACCAAATACCGATGCATGAGTCTGACGCGCAGAAAACGGCATTCTCCACGCCTCACGGGCATTACGAATTTAATCGCATGCCATTCGGTCTAAAAAACGCCCCTGCCACGTTCCAAAGACTCATGGATCAGGTGTTAACGGACCTTCAAGGCACCGAGTTGTTGGTCTACCTCGATGATATTGTCCTATACGCAAGCTCGTTGCGCGAGCATGCAATCAAATTTGATAAACTCGCCGAACGACTACGAAAAGCCAATCTGAAGCTCCAACCAGATAAGTGCGAATTCCTCCGGAAAGAAATGAATTATCTTGGCCATATAATTAGCGAAAGTGGTGTTAAACCGGATCAAAAAAAAATATCGGCCGTAAAAGAATTCCCGCGACCGCAAAACGCAAAACATATAAAAAAATTTCTCGGTTTAGCAGGCTATTACCGCCGCTTTATTCTAAATTTCTCGAAAACTGCAAAGCAGTTGACAAACCTTTTAAAGAAAGATGAGAAGTTTATCTGATCGGAACCACAAGAAAAAGCTTTTGTCTCCTTAAGAGACGTACTTTGCTGCGAGCCGTTATTACAATATCCTGACTTTACACAACCGTTTGTGCTAACCACAGATGCGTCCGGATACGCAATGGGCGGCATTCTAAGTCAAGGTGTCATAGAGAAGGATTTACCAATTGCATATACGTCGCGTCTTTTACATCAAGCCGAGCTGAACTATTCCGCCATAGAAACGAAACTGCTGGCAAACTTTTATTGCGTAAATCACATTTGACCCTACTTATATGGACGTAAATTTAAGCTCGTAACCTACCATAAACCTCTGGTCTGGCTGCATTCTGTAAAAGACCCGACGTCTTGTCTCGTGCGCTGGCGCCTAAAACTCGTCGAGTACGAATACGAAGTTGTTTACAAAGCCGGGAAGTCAAACGTAAATGCAGATGCATTCTCCAGAAATCCTGCCTTTCGTCAATCCTCAAGTCACACGACACCCCCATTTCCGTTATCTGACTCTACAACTCTCGACGCAACGCGTTCTCACGACGCAAACTTACCCACGGTGTATCACGTACAAAACACGTGCGACACTTCTGACTCAGACAAAATGATGTTTGACCCAAGACCCACTCGACAAACAGATGATAACGAACGACCAAGCGGCAGCGTTGAAAACACGACGCCGGATCCACCGATAAACAACGTAGACCGGACGAACGATATGTTGTCTCTCGACGTAAACATAACCAAGAATGAAACGTTAGACGGCGCAAACCAGTCCTTTGATAATATCGCCTGCGTCGACACTTTATCTGAGATGTCTGACAATACTATGCAGAGCGAGTCTGAGGACGACGTGCATATTTTTGATAAAGTAAACGAACCATACCAGTGCCGACTACAAGACAGGGCTCGTATTTCGGAGATACGCGATAACTTCGCAGCGCGTAAAGATAATCTAGTCATTTTCACATCACGTAACGGAAAACCGTGCGATAAAGGAGCTATCATGCTTCAGACAAATAACATACTTTCGCACATCCAAGGCAACGCACTCGGTCGAGCAAAATTAACTCAAAGCGGTAACCGACGCGTAATAACGCTGATAATTAAAAATCACGCATCCGACCCCGTGGACCACGAAATCCTTATCGAATCATTAAAATCATTACTCGACGTAACAAACGAACTCGGTTTAGAGACAGTGTCCATTTGCAAGACTAACATAGACTACGTAAATTTTGAAGAGATTCGCACATACTTACGCGACATTTTCGCGAACAAGCCAGTAAAGATACTAATTTGTACAAATCACGTCAATACACCACCAACCGAACAAAGAAACGACATAATTACCGAAAATTATTGCTCTACGTCGGGCGGACATAAAGGCGTCACAAAAACGTACGAGCGTATTACACATAAATATCAGTGGCCAAAAATAATATACAAAATATTAGAAATAATGCGTAATAACAATGTTAGGTTAGAAATAAGTAACAGTAAAACTAGAGTAGTTTATATGGGTAAGATAAAGAAACACAAAGAAACTACGCTTTAATTAGATAAATCAAAGTGTTAGTCCATGTAAATAGAACGTGTAAACAAAATGGACGACAACCCCCACTAACACAACCAAACCTCACCTCATAAAGAAAGAAACAGCAGCAACGGACGAGAGCTGCCATTATCAGACGAAACTTCACGAGATCAAGATGTACTTGCTGACAACATTGTTCATCACTGCTTTTATGGTTTACGTAGCAACATCCCTTGTAGGCTACGACTGTGGAGGACACGGACTGAATATTACCACGCTATCACTCTTCGACATCGGGACGTGCGAGCTAGACGACATCGAGCCCGAGAAACAGGAGACTTACCTGCAGCTAATGCAGTTATCGGATTTCGACAAAACCCAGGCAACCCAGTGCCTCATCGAGATTGACCGCACTATCTTTTATTGCAGAATGCATTTACACACAAGCATAGTACAGAACGGACGAAAGGAATACGTACAGGAGATCGGCTCCAGTAGCTGTCAAAATTTACAGGCCACAGGATCCATTACCTTAGGCAACGCCATTATCACCGGCAACCGCCAAAACCAGACTAACACAAGAGGAGTCACCTTAGCCGGAACCACATCCGTAGACGGACAGTGAACAGGAACGCAGTATACCGACGCCTACGGAACCTGCAAAAACGTTGTAGTGCAAGCCTCTGTTAAAATTACGTTACGATCACTCGAAGCACCAGTGCAAAGAACAACCAATCAAGTGATTCTCTCTTCTGGAACACATTGCGCGGTATCAAAAGGCTACTGTCTAGACGCAGACGGAAGTGAAACCTTCTGGACACCCTTCCCGGTAGACAGCTGTCATTTCGTTCGGTACGACATTCTGTATGAAGGCCTCGCCACAAGGTTAACTTCCAAGCCGGAGCAAGAAACGCCAACAATTTTTACCGTTACAACCAAGGACACCACGTTCGCCCTCACCAAGACAGCCGAGGTGAACGTTTGCGGTTACAAACTTACACAAACCAAACATCTAAAGTTATTCATCTTGGAAACTCACTCAGGAAGAAGCTTTAAAACACGGACTAAAATAGCAGTCGATAACTTAGATATTTTCTCGTATGTAAATTCGAAATTTATCTACGTAGAAAAACACATCAAAACTCAGCTAACGCAACTATACCGAGATATAATGGAACAAATATGCGCTCTGGAACGACAAATACTTCAGAACGCGCTTTCACTTTCCAGTGTCGCCCCTGATGAAATGGCATATCGAATACTGAAATCACTCGGATACACAGCAGTCATTTCTGGAGAAGTGATACATCTAATAAAGTGCATCCCAGTCGAATGTCGCATGCGACATGAAAGCGGATGTTATAACGAACTACCAGTGTATTATCGTAACGCATCGCTGTTCTTGCTACCAAGGTCACGAATCTTCGTGAAGACCGGCACACCGCGGGACTGCAGCAAACTTTTGCCTCCGATGTACGACATTCACGGCACGTGGTTCCGATTGACACCAAAACCAGTAGAATCGTTACCACCACCTGCTATACAGCCACTGACGCGGCCTACGTGAAAGTACGTTAGCCCCTCGTCACTAGCTACTAGTGGAATATACACAACGGACGACCTTAATCGATTAAGAAACCACATTATGTTCCCAGTCAAGAAACCATCGATGCTGAACACACTTGCACGCGGAGCGATGCGACAGTCTATCCCTCCCGGTAGCGTCTCAATGTTGAATCTAATGGACAAAAATTCGTTAGATCACATCGCCGAAAATGCTGGACACAGACTTTGGGAAGACTTTATGACTTTTGGGTCAGCAAGCGCTAGCGTTTTAACAATAATACTCATCTTTCGGCTAGCCAAGTTGGTCATCGACACAATCATTCACGGGTACGCACTCCACTCAATGTACGGATGGAGTTTCCATCTTCTTGGAGCGGTCTGGAGCTCTGTCACTCACCTGCTTAACCACTTGGGCGCCTCACCAAAACCGAATCCCGACAAACCATTGTACGACGGAAACGGTAGTGACCCGACAGCGCCAATGCTACAGCCAACTACCAAAGGCGTCATTGAAAACAAAACTCAAGCAATACGTAAGTGTAAAAGTGACGACTGTGAGCGTATAGTGCAACGAGAAACAAATTATAGCGAACTGCATAATTATCTTGACAGAAATTATAAAACTCTAGGTGAATAAAACGCGCCGCATAATATTAAAATTAAACATTTTTAATTATTAAACATATTTCCGTTATAATAAAGTGTGTTTGGAGAAAAGCGGCGACCTTTTATTGTCGCGGTCGTGTACGCAAATCGCGGCGTCTAACGAGAGCATCGCTACGCTCCACGGACGCAACACTATGTATTTGTCTTATTCGCACTCGAATATTCAGTAAATATTATAACATATAAATATATGTATACATGTAACTGTCGTTAAAAGCTTACTAAATATACTGTTAATTCGAGTAATATTGTAATTTGCACTCGAATTATTACCACTTGCTGTACTCATTATGTAAATGATTCTTTGTTAAGAATATACTACATATGTTATTGCATGATAATCTCAGTCAAGTTATCTTTTTATTCTACTTTATTTTACCTAATTAATATATATATATATATCCATATTGCTATTATTAAATTCCTAATCCCAGAGAAAAAGCGCTGAACTGCGAATCTTCTACATTCTAACGCTCCAGGAACGCGCTAACCTGCGCATCTTGAAGCATTTTTCTTCCTTTCCTTTGTTCACGGCATCGCCGCGTCCCCTTAGCGTGAGTACCGTTATTTTGGAAGACGCCGCGTCCCTCGACGAAGTGGCGCCGACCGTCCAGACGGTCGACTCAAGTGTCTTGTTTGTGACCGAAAGAAGGAACGCGCTGACCTACGCATTCCACTCGAGATACTAATCCAGTATTCTCTTTTTAGATATAATACAAAACAGTGCGAGTTATTAAATTCGGGACATAAATTGTTATTAGTTAATCTTCCGACAATTGTAGATGCCAAAAAAAACCAAACGTGGCATTAGATCCGAATGGCTAGCTCATCGGTGGCGTCGTGTTAAAGCGTGGGTAGAGAGCACCGTTAATCAACCACCTTCCGCTAACGACGTCGGATACCCGGTTATTGTTTTAAACGAAGTGCTTAACCACATAGTGCAAATTCGGGAGTAGAAAGAACTGATTCGCGTCAATACGTTACATTGGTTATACACAGCCACATTACCTGTAAACGATCCGAAATTTTACGTGTATCAAGAAAAGCTAAGGTGTAAATTTATTCCTGCTCCACCTGTAATAACACTTGAATAAACAGATGTGCATAAGACAATCTCTATTTCCCGAAGATCCCGGCGAATTCATTGAACTTTCCTCCGCGTACGATCACTGGCAGAAATATAATCTAAGTCGTTGCCGCACAGTGGTTTTAGCGTATAAATATAACTCCAGTGAGGATATTTATTGTAGACGGTGTGCTTTTCGACCGGGAATTCACCCACTCTGCGAGGCTCTTTTCAGTCACGGCGCCGCGATCAAAACTCATTCAACAGCCGTGGCGTGTTCTAATTGTCAGCGTAATCTCACAACTTTCAAACGCGGTAGTCACTTTATTCCGAAAAAGTAGACTTGTTTGGTCGGTTTTTCTAGGCTCGGTTGTTCTTACGGTCGCTCTTAACTTATTCCTCTGGAGCGATTCTAACGGAAAGAGTCGGCTTTGCCCGACGGAGAACCACGCAATTCCCCTAGACCGGTTCCAACGAAAAGGGAACCGGTTCACCCGACAGAGAAATCCAGAGATTCCCCTGAGCGGAGCAAAGCGGAAACCGGTTTACCCGGCAGAGAATCCAGAGATTTCCTGGAGCGGAGCAAAGCGGAAACCGGTTTACCCGGCAGAGAATCCAGAGATTTCCTGGAGCGGAGCGGATGCCGGTTTACCCGGCAGAGAAACTAAAATTCCTCGGTGAGGATCGGATCGCTGTGTCGCTGTCGGTTTGCCCGATCGAGAAGAAGCTTCCCTAAGTGCTACTCGTAGACCCGAAAATCGGAGCAGATCTGATTTCCTTGATTTTCGGGCCGGCTAATATACACGAATTTTCCTTGAAGCGGGGGTTGACAAGGATGCGCAGATAAACAGATTATCTTATCGATGTCTTATATTATCGATGTCGATTTCGTGGCGCGGCGAGGCGCGCGTTGCGGGCGCGGTACCAGCTGGTACTTGTAAGCGCGGGGAAGCGCGCGGTGCGGGCGGCGTGCAGGCCGCTTCGTGGCGCGGGAAAACGCGCAATGCGGGCGGCGCGCAGGCCGCTTCTTGGCGCGGGGAAATGCGCGGTGCGGGCAGCGCGCATGCCGCTTAATGACGCGGAGAAATGCGCGGTGCGGGAGGTGCGCAAACCGGCAGCATATATTTTAATATACGCCGTTTAATAGTTAATTGGCGCTAAACGCCGTGTTTCAGGCCGGGACGGATGATCGGTCCCGGCCGTAACAATGCACATCGTTACATTTCCCCTTTTTTTAAGGAGAGGACGTGCGTGTGCACGTTTTAAGCTGCTTGCGGCCATTAAAGCGGAGCAGCCACCGCCCGTCTTCCAGATCCACCTTATATTTTTGCCAGGTGTGGCGAGCTTGGTGTGGGACGTCTACAAACCGTCCTGGTTCGATCTCGATCCCGTGCTGCGGAGTTGGCGGCTTGCCTGCATCGTCGGTGTTGCTCGGCCCGGCGTTGATGGTATCTATGCCGCTGCCTTCCTGCTGGTTCGGTCTTGCTGCTGGGTACGGCTCCGCTCGGTATGGCCGTATTCATCGACCTGGCGGTGGTCGGTGCCGGTTGATATCCGACGATTTTTCTAACTCCTCGTCGAGATCCAAATCGTCGAAAAAATCGCACAGCATTTCTCGGCGAGTTTTCTTTGGCGGTGGATCCGGGGGTTGTGGTGCCTCCTACACGAGCCGCACGACGATCTCGAAGAGAACTTCAAGAGATTCGTCGGTCATCACTGCGTAACTCTCGGCTATCGCTTCTTTTGCATTCATAGCTTCGAATGCTGTCTTTTTCTTGTCTCGGGGTGACTTTTCTTGGTGGCCCGTGTTTTGGACACGTGCGCGGCTTTGTTTCCTGCTTCGCCAGCATTGCGTTCGTCGTCCTTGCTGTCGCTGTTGTCGGATTCGGGTAACAGCCGTTTCATATCTTGCACGTGAACATGTCGATGCTACTTGTTTTGACTATTCTGTAGATCGGCGATTACCGGTGACACGTAACGTTTTATTGTGAGTGGCCCAAAGTAACGTGGCGCGAGTTTAGCATTAGAATTTTTTGCTTTAGTTGAGAGCGGATATACTTGCTTCTGTTACGTCCCGGTCGGTCGCGGCTAAAAGACATTAAAAGAAATTTAGTTCACGGACCATTGACTGGGAATTACCGCTGTTTTAGGTAAAAACCCGGGATCGCCCGCGGCAAGGGAGTCGTTCACGAAAACGTGGAGAAGGAAATACGACGGGACCGGTGTTAGACGCGGTCTCCGGAGAAAATAAACACTGTGGGGTCGTTGAGGTTGCGCACGCCTTCGTAATTTACCCTATCTATAACGTAGGCGTGTTGTCCTATGCACTCTACACACTCTAGTAACGATTTATAAGTCACAAGGCTCACATGGCACAATTTGCAACGGATGTCAGCTCGTCTTTGCCCTACTTCGATTCCGTGGCTTTCAAGGACTTGGCGAATATGTCGCGGGAAATTTGTATCGTTGCACCTTTCACAATGTCAAACAGCGGTAACTCCCAGTCAATGGTCCGAGAACTAAATTTCTTTTAATTTTTTTTTTTTAGCCGCGACCGACCGGGACGTAACATAAAATTGGTGACAGTGGTGGGATCGACAAGGTTGTTTCACGAAAAATCAAATAGCTAGCGCTAGAAGTCGTACGTTCGTGTAGTAACTTNCGCGGTAAAAATGGATAGAGAAACGCGCAGCAAAACGTGTAGTAGCAAACAAGTTGCGGGAGCTCAAGCTTTAATGACGGAAGAACAGGTACGAGCAGAAATCGCAGTAATGCAAGAAGCGCTCGAGAAACAAAGAATTCGTATGGAAGAAGAATCGCGAGCGTTACGCCAAAAAGAGAACGAAATTGAATCGCGCAAAAGGGAACTTTCGAATAGGGAAGAAGAATTAGAAAAAACAAAAGAGTTATTGTTACACGCGGAACAAAACAAAACCGCGTTCGATAGGCCCGAAATATTACACGTGTACACAAGAGACACGAGAGAAAACGCGTACGAAGATAGCACGTATGCGAGACCGCGACATTTAGATGACGCCACGTCATCGCACCATGGCCAGCAG
>NW_018022889.1:0-1962 GCF_002006095.1 Pseudomyrmex gracilis | reverse complement strand
CGCAAAGGAAATCGTACCGCCGCGATGTGAGTTTAATTTAACAAAGCTATTAATTAACAAACTCCGCGGTAGAGCGTATTATGCCGTGTCGGAAGAGGCGTGCGATTCGGTGACACAGTTAATNGATCTTTTAAATCAGGCTTTCGGGTTATCAAAAACCATAGACCAGTACCGTGGNGAATTAAGCTCAATATACATGCGCCCGAAAGAGCACATATTAGATTACATAAGCCGCGTCAAAGAGCTGCGATCAGCAATTTTTGATTGCGAGAGNCGCCAGATCGGTAATCTGAGCGTGAAGTTTACTTTAGAAACCGACCGCATGACGACAAGATCCTTCTACGACGGTTTGCCACTGGAATATCGCTGCATGTGGTACCTAATAATTTTCCTATTATCCAAGAAGGGATCCTAGGATCCGATTTCCTGCAAGGAGCATCAAAAATAGATTTCGACCAACAAGCAGTACAGTGGCAGGGAATAACAATCCCTTTTTCCACGCGCGAAACAGTCGTGATTCCTGCAAGAACGCGGTCTACCTTTTACGTAAAGGTTAAGAATCCCGAAGTGTCGGTAAGGTATATACCACGCCTAAACGTTTGCAAAGACGTGTACGTAGGCGAAGCGGTAGCCACTAACCGTAACGGGAAAGCGTACGTGCAGGTAGTCAATGCAAGCGACGTCGATCGCGAGCTGGTCGTTCCTACCTTAGAGCTGCAAGAGCTTGCAAGTTTCAAACGCTCCTTTGCCCGACGACTTAGGCCGTCAACTCTGTTTCTCAAAATCAAATTCCTCAAATCTCAGCGATGACTTAGGTCGCCGCGCCTCTCTGAATTCTAGTTTTAGTTCAAACGACGAGTTAGCCCGCCAAATCTAGTTCCAAGTTCAAGGTCCACGGCGAGTTCAAGCCGTCAAAATCCAGTTTCACTGTTATCCCTACGACGAACTTAGGTCGCCGAAAACAGGGAAAAACTGTAAGTAAGAATCCTCCAGAAATTGCACGGTCCGAAGAGACATCGGTGCAAGAAATGCAAGTTTATGCTTTAACGAATAACGAACCGGAAACAAAGTACGAACGAGTTCGAGTCATCCGCGAACTCCTTCGTCTCGAGTATTTGAATAATGAAGAGTCCGAACATGTCGCAAACATAATGAATAAATACAGCGACCTGTTCCGACTTCCGGATGACAAATTAGGATATACTAGCGTCTTATCACATANAATAGTCACCACCGATAATAATCCAATTCATACAAAGCAATATCGCTTTCCGCCGATTCACAAAGAAGAAATTGACAAACAAGTGAAAGATTTACTAGATAATGATGTAATTCGTCCTTCCGATTCACCTTATAACTCTCCTTTGTGGATCGTGCCAAAAAAACCGGACTCCAAGGGTAACAAACNATGGAGAATGGTAATCGACTTTCGATCTCTTAACGAAAAAACGATAGGTGACGCATATCCTCTGCCGAATATTACCGAAATTCTCGACCAGCTAGGTAGTGCAAAGTACTTTAGTGTCTTTGATCTCGCGTCCGGATTCCATCAGATACCAATGCACGAGTCAGACGCGCAGAAAACNGCCTTCTCTACGCCTCACGGCCATTATGAGTTCAATCGCATGCCGTTTGGGTTAAAAAATGCTCCTGCGACGTTCCAGAGACTCATGGATACCGCCGTTTTATTCCAAACTTTTCTAAAATCGCTAAACCTCTCACAAACCTTCTGAAAAAAGACGAGAAATTTGTCTGAACGGAGAGTCAAGAACAAGCCTTTGTGTATTTACGAGACGCACTTTGCTCTGAGCCGTTACTACAATACCCCGATTTTACACAGCCGTTTATCCTAACAACCGACGCGTCAGGGTACGCGATAGGCGGCATTCTTAGCCAGGGAACAATAGGAAAAGATTTGCCAATTGCATACACATCCCGACTCTTAAATCAAGCGGAACAAAA
>NW_018022888.1:0-17230 GCF_002006095.1 Pseudomyrmex gracilis | reverse complement strand
GTACTGAACGGAGGGAATATCAAATTGAAATTTGTCCGGATTTTGGCGACGCACCCTGTATACATATATGTATGCACGTTCAAGTTCCTGCTCAACATCCTGGGAATGGCTCGTATCGGCCTTGTATTCTTGTATGACAAAATAAAGATGTTTGAGACAATCAATTGAAGCGCAATGGTTTTTTTTGTTACAGAAAAAATTTTTGGGGCTGTTTGTTTTCGTCAACGAGGTAACTGCTGCTCGCTAAGAAGAAGACAGCACTGTATCAAAGATTAAAATCAGTGATTCCGTATTGTTTGCTCAAGAGCTCATACATTGGTGCCTACGAGAGTGAGAGAATAAAGATCTGTCAACGCTTTCGGGCAGATTTCCGCTAACGCCTTTGGACATCACGCATTCGAGCAACTTCTCGCTATCACCTTGGCGCAGTTTTCCGCCGTAGCCTACTAGCATAACCGCTTGAAGTCGTACAACTTTGCTATTGGACATTTTTCCAAAATGCATTTTTACTGAAAATATTAGGGGAATCCGATACTTTTTGATTAATGTATTTTCTTTAAACCAATTAATTGGTCTCATTATTCCGTGCACAAAAGTATTACGGTTATGATTACTAAAAACTAAATAATATTTTACAAGATATTTTACATTTTGTGTCAAAATTGTTAATTTCAAACCTTTATAACTCAAAAAGTACGTAATGAAAAAATGTTTTATTATAGTGTTTTGGAAAGCTCTCGAGATAAGCTATAAAAATATGTAATAAAATGTAGGGAGTTCCATTAAAAAAAATAAGGTTGACCTTGAAATGACATTAAAAAACATGGTCAAGATCAAAGTCAAGGTCATCATCTTACTCTTCGCTTGAAACCATACAACTTTGCTATTGAACATTTTCTCTAAAATGCATTCTAACTGAAGATATTAGAGGAGTCCGATACTTTTTGATGACCCTGTATATATAAATTGTTGCGCTCGCGGCCGCGCTAAAACTTCGTCGCGAAACGCACTCGCCCGCGGAAACAAGAAAGTACGCGGCTTTCCGTCAAACACTCTTTATTATAGCTCAAAATTACAATCATAGAACAGTTCGTAATACGAATCGCCGAAACGCGTCGTGACAGATCCGCGGTCGCGATTCTTCTATTCTTCTTCTCTTTTTCAACAAACCGTCGTCGCCCGGTAACCGACAGTCGCGCCGATCGCGCGCCGTTCACGCGGCTCCCGCGACACATACGCGGTGACCCCCGCGTAACAATATATATATATATAAAACACAACGAGTCTAAGTTTATAGCCATATTTAACGTATAACGTGTTACGAAAGAGTTTTTGTGCGGTGGACCTGTCGATTCGAAACACTACCATCACTACCGTGTTTCTTGATTCTTTCTTTCTCTCTTTAACTCACACTTCCTATCTTTCTTTCTCTTTTCGTCTTTCAGCGTACGCGTACATTTATGCCATTTGTTAGTAGGTATACGAACATGCATACAATTTGGTTGCACAACCATGATGACGTTTCTGAATGTAAATTTTACATACATTTTTGTTTATCTTTTATTATCTCCGTTCAGAAGCAACGGACTAAAAAAACGGAACAATATATTTTTTTAAATGTTTTATTCTGAATCGATTAAGACTAAAACAAAAGTGATTTTTAAAAATTTTGCCCCATAAAAATCTCGCCACTTCTCAATTTCGTGAATTTCGCGTATAATAGGCACGGGTGCCTTTTAATGTTGAATATGTAAATAAAAAAATCGTATGTAATATATATTTATATTTATATCATAAATAAAAGATTACACTTTAATGTGGCTTAAGTAACCTTACAGAAAACAATTTAATTACACCGCAAAACAATGGTAAATATAGCCAAAAACGCCAATTTTAGTACATTTAACCTCAATTTTCTAGAAAACCCGACATAATAGGCCAGTTTTGCTGCTGGATTCATTTTCAGCAACCAAACATTCATTAAAAAACACTTTCTTTATTTAGATCACAAAAATGCGTTGAACAGTGTTATTATTATTTAGTTTAGAAAATGTTTTAGTAGTTTTAGTAAACGTTATATTAAAGACGACTGGAATCCGGATACCGATGTCCAGTCAGCGGATTGCGAGCTGCTATGCGATAAAAATGTCCAAGAACGCTAAGCAGAAATTACACGGACGACCAAAAAGATATAATAGTCGGCATTGCACTTTTCGGAAACTGGATGTCGCGCGTTTCTAATCAGCCAATCACGAACGATTGGCTAATATATAAAAGGCAATATCGGATGTGCAAAGAGAAAATCGTTTGAAGTAGCGTTGCAGTCAAAATCTCTGCTTGATCGGCATCGCTCGTCCCTAACTTAGTGTGATGTCAGATAACACGAAAAACTACTTGAAGCAAAACAAAACTATTTAAGAAAGCAAAGAATAATTCTGTCATAATCTTTTGGTTATAGTCGGGCAAGTTTGAGCCGTTTGCTGGGTGTTATGCAATAAATTAAAGTCAATGTCTTTTGTTTTTCCAAATGTTTTGATTCTATTTTAAATCTTTCTCAGTGGATTACTATATAAAATGTATGTTGTATATTTACATTGGATATGATCTATTATAAGTTGACAATTATAAAAACATTAGAGCGTACCTTTAATAGAACAATCTCTCCTGATTTTAACATTGACGAAAACTTGTTATGTGTCAGTTATAAAAGTTAAAGTATGTCAGTTGTAAAATTGAATGTTATTAATGTGTGACTGTGTGTGTCAAAAGTTCCGTCATTACTGTGTCAGAAACAAAAGTTTACAGGCTACATTTATATTTTGATAGAGTGACATCTACACATAGATTTGCACTCTATCTACATAATATTTTATATAAAAGTATATCTAATTCACTTTTTTATTAAAGGATAGTTTCCACCTTTACAACGTGCTCATCAATCTAAAGTTTGACGATGAATTTTTTCTACATTCTTTAGATGTGGTATCCCTTTTCACTAACATTACGATAGACATGGCATTACAGGGAATTTTTGATAGATGGAGGTACACATACATAAAAATTAACACAAAAATCAGTAGAAAAGAATTTTTAATAGCATTAAGATTCGTCCACATATTTCATTTTTGATAATAAAATTTATAAATAAATAATGTTAAGTCATAGACAATGGCTGTTTGAAGCAAAAACACTGCTGATGATGTGTAAGTAATGTGTAACTTTATTTGAGAAAAAACTAATATAACGTTTTATTCCTCCTCTACATGTCAGATATGTAGATGACATTGCTCTTATGGTTCCCCGTGATCAGTTTGATGTCGTTCTAAAACATTATAATTCATATCATCCACGACTTCAGTTTACTATCGAAGTTGGTTTTGATAGACTTAACTTTTTGGACATCACAATTATAAAGAGCAATAATAGATTAATACATGACTGGTATCACAAGCCAACATTCTCAGGCAAATATCTAAATTATTTTTCTAACCACCCTATCTGCCAAAAAAGAGGCATAGTTACGAGTCTCATCGACAGAGCTTTCTTTTTATCACACCTTCAATTTTATTCTAAGAACTTTGACTTGATTTTTAATATTTTAATTGACAACAATTATCCTTATGACTTCATTTTTAACATTTTTAAACAGAGACTGAAACATAATTTTTTTAAAAACAATGACTTAAGAAAATTTTTGTCGAACCATACTCAAAAAGAAGGGCCGATTCGTTGGTTTGTGATGCCTTATAT
Source organism: Pseudomyrmex gracilis (assembly GCF_002006095.1). Taxonomy (NCBI): domain Eukaryota; kingdom Metazoa; phylum Arthropoda; class Insecta; order Hymenoptera; family Formicidae; genus Pseudomyrmex; species Pseudomyrmex gracilis. The sequence continues at coordinate 13,480 of NW_018022888.1, read as the reverse complement.
AAATAATTTTTCAGACAAATTTTTAAATATTTTTCCTAAAGAGACTAATACTCGTTTTGCTTTTTACGGTATTGACNAATTGTCTAGATTTATCAATGTTCTCAAAGATCCTCTTCCAGTACTTAAACGTCCTTCCGTAGTATATAAAATAAAGTGTCGTGATTGTGATGCATCTTACGTCGGACAGACCCGCAGAATGTTACATTTGAGAATTAATGAACATAAGAATTACATTAAGAGAAATTCCTCACAAAGATCAGTGATTACAAATCACAGGATTCATTATTCTCATGAATTTGTCTGGGATAATGTTAAAATTTTAGACAACGAGAGATCATATAATAAACGTTTGATATCAGAAATATTATACATAAGAAGCCAAAGACGTGGACTCAATTTACACAATGACACTGAAAATCTTGACAGATCCTATTTACCATTCGTTGATAACAAATTTTAATATAGTGACTTGAGAATTGATAGCGGCTTTGACTTCTATTCGAACCGACACCCTACCTTCGGTTCTTTCAGTTACGTTGTAACTTGCTGAGCGTAATCATGTGAAAATTGTGTTAAAGCTCGACTCAAGAACTTGTTAACTATGTCCACACGTACGTGATAAACACTAATAGTTGTTTGTAAGTCTTTTTAAATTATTGTTATTTTTTTACAAGTTTTAACATTTAATTATTTTTGTAGATTTATATTGAAAAAGGCCTAATTCGAAGGCCGAAAACGTTATATTAGTTTTTTTTCAAATAAAGTTACACATTACTTACACATCATCAGCAGTGTTTTTGCTTCAAACAGCCATTGTCTATGACTTAACATTATTTAATTTTTAAAAAAATTTGAAGCTGACTACTTCCATTATTTATTTATTTATAAATAAACATTTGGTTCATCCATGGGCTCATCCCTTTCACCCATAATGGCTGACATCACTATGCAAGATATCGAAAATAGAGCACTAAACACCTTGAAATTTAACATACCTATATACTTGAGATATGTGGACGATATTATACTGACCATTCCCAAAAACAAAGTAGATAGAGTTCTCAAAGTATTTAATTCCATCTACAAAAGAATACAATTTACACAGAAAATTCAATCTAAAAATGATATTGGCTTTCTCGACTTAAAAGTTAACTTAGTCAATAATCGTGTGGTTTGTGATTGGTATCATAAACCAACATTCTCAAGAAGATATTTGAATTTCCTGTTCCAGAACCTTTTGTGCCACAAAATCGGTACAATCATCACATTAATTGACAGAGCAGTTTTACTATCAGACCATTATACTACAAAAAGAACATACATTTTTGCATGAAGACTCTAATAAACAATAATTATCTCAAAGATCTAATTTTTCCTACCCTTAAAAAAAGACTAAAAACATTATTTTCAACAAAACTTAATAAAAAAACTTTTAACGAACAAGACCATGAATAAACCACATAACTATTTTCTCATTCCATACGTTTCAAAAATCTCAGAACAAATAAAGTTCTTTTTAAACATTGACATAAAAGACAAACAATATCGATTCTCCTACAGAAACTTAAACCAATGAAACAAATTCATCAAAACACACAAAGACCTTTTACCACAAAACAAAAAAAAACGTAGTTTCCAACATCTCATGTAACAAATGTGAAGCTAATTACACGGGACAAACCAAAAGACAAATACAAACAAGAATTAAAGAACACATGCAATACGTAAAAAACTAACAACAAACTTCAGTATTAATAGAACACGCACTTAACACAGGACATTTTTTAAATTGGAACTCCATCAGTATACTTGACACAGAACTTAACTATTACAAATGATTAATTTCAGAGATGTTACAAATTAAAATACTATATATGGTGCTACGGAACAGCTGAACATAATTTTCTTAGATGCTCGACACAGAAAACACGGAAATCTAACTGTGTGCGAGTCGAGCGAGTTGTGTAGACTCACGGACGGGTCAACGGCACGTACCGATATTACTCCATCCCGTGAATTCTCGCTCGGTGATCGCTTTTTTAAGTCTGGAGCGTTCGCTCCACGGACTAAGCTTGTCGAAAATCGCGAACTGCGTATTGTGCGAGCTTATAAATCGAAGAACGTGATTTCCCAATAAATTACGCTGGTTGTTTTATTGTTAGAGTACTTTTCTCTTGTAAAATAGGATAAAAAGTGCAATTTCTACTCCAAAGATAAATTTCAAATTTAGCAATCTGCATATTTTGCAAGCTTTTATATGAGGAAACAACATTTAGTAAAAAAACAAAACCGTTTGTCTTATTCTTAGAGTACTTTTCTCTTGTAATTTGGAGTAAAAAGTGGAATTCTTTCTCCGGAGTCAATGTGTATAGGTCTTAATGTGTGTATTTTTTTATTTTTAAGTGTTAGTGTATAGGTTATATTTCCGTAGCAAGTTTTTCTTTTGTGTATAGGAAAGAGTCGGTTCTCTCTTGCAAAAATATAATACTTTCGGGGTTGTTTTGCGTGCCAGGAATTGCAGCTCAAAAATCTAAAGTAGGATTATTTAAGAGCTCATAAATAGCTCATAATTTTTGCCCAAAGAGCAATTCGATATCTGCAGTTTTAAGTGGTGGGTGGGCGCAGTTCAAAGGGACTCAGCCTTCCCACTGAAAACTTGAGGAATTCCTGCACCGCTAAACGAGCTCAAAATTTTTAACCTGGTGAGTTCAAAAGCTCATAAATAGCTCGTAATTCTGCAATAATTTTGAGTCGATTTGAACAAGGTAGGGGGGCTAAGTCCTTAGGGGTCTTTGCAACTGGTAGTTAAACTATTGAGATACCTTTTGTCCGGCAAAAACTGGTTGTTAGTATTTCGTGAGTGTTCCCGTCTGTTTTTTATTATGAAAACTTCCCTCCCGGAGATAAGGAGATTTATTAATTTTATAATTCAAATTGATGAGACAGGGCGTATCTAAACTAGTTGCTGGATAATTTTTGCATGAAGGTGTAAATAAATACTACAAGTTTTCCCAAACGTTTTGACTGTATTTTTCAGTCATCATCAGTGGGTACTGATAAAAATTGAATATAATTGATGACATAAGTAACAGAGAAGATACACAAGTATATATATAAGTGAGTGACAAAAATGATACGATTAATATAGTAACACTACTTACAATAATTTAACGCACATTCATTTTTGAAATTTTCAAGCTGTTGTCATGTTGAGCTTGTAAACACGAATGATATAAAACGCAAGTCACTCGGAAAACAGAGAGTGTTAAGGCTTGTTTGTAGAATTTGTAGTCAATAGATTACAAGCAGCAAATATGAATTGTCTAAAAGTTCTGTATCTGTCATTTTGTTTAATGGTTGGTTTTGAAGTTTAATATGTAGCATTTCTGACGTAATACTTTTATTGTAATTCGGTTCTTTGTCTAAAATGTATGATATTCCAATCAAATTCATGACCAGTTTGTAAAAAATGTTCTGCAATTACTGAGTTTTTGTTGGCGTTTTTTTACATAGTTTTTGTGTTCTTTGATTCTATTGTTTAATTGTTTTTTTGGTCCACGTAGTTTGATTCACAAGTTTGGCAATGAATATTGTAGACAACGTTCATCTGTTTGTCTGGGGAGATAGGATCTTTGTATGTTTTAATAAATTTAAAAAATATAATAATGCAGATATGGCAGTTAGAGCAATGACACGGATGTAGATGTGTAAATATATTGAGTTGACAAGTGTCTATGAAAATATGTGTTGTTTATTGTGTTGACATGTATATAAACGATTTGACCCTTGTTTTGGGTTTTTATCAATATTCTAAAAAATATATATATACAAACGTTGATCAAAGCAGATACACAATTTTAAATTATAAATTATAAAAAATTATAAAAATAAAAACTCACAAAAATGTGTATGATGTTCAAGAATAAGAGAAATGTCGAACAAGTTCGCAGTAGAATCGACAGGACGTCTTTCTCACAGAGGCATAATAACTAATGTGAGGATCGAAGAACAGTAAGCGCTGGGATAATGAAATTCAAACACAACAGATACAACTTATTTACGCAAGACAAGTTGGTTATCGATAAACTGTAGATAGGACTCATCTAAATAAACAACACATATTTACATAAACACTCGTCAACTCAATATATTTACACATCTACATCCGTGTCATTGCTCCAATTGCCATATCTACATTATTATATTTTTTAAAAAATTTTGGAGCTATTCTTCTTTACAATTTAATAAATTTGTCCAATTGATTTAAATTTCTGTAAGATAATCTGGTGTTTGAAATTTTTGTGTTGATGAAATTAAAGTTGCTATTAGTTGACATGGGTGTTAAGGGGACTACAAAGAATTTAACTGGAGTTGTGTCTGTTTGTGAATCATTGTTGTTTAATTTGGTTGTGAACAAAGTTTTTAGTCTTTTGGTGGTCGTGTGAAAAATCAAATCAATTGGATAATTATTATGTTTGAGTGTTTCTATACATAAGATGAGATTTTTTTGATGGAACGACGGTTCTGAAAGTAATATTGCTCTATCTATTAATGAATATATAGTTCCTATTTTATGGCTGAGTGAATTCTGGAAGTGGTAATTAAGGTATCATCCTGAGTAAGTAGATTTGTGGTACCAATTACAAACTATAATATTATTAGTTAAGATTAAAATAAGATCTAAAAAATTGAGCTTGTTGTCTTTCTATAGTTCGTGTGTGAATTTTAATCTGTTGTCAAATGAATTAAAAACCTTCAGAACTTTGTCTATTTTGTCAGTGGGTAATGCTAATGCGATGTCGTCTACGTATCTAAAATAAAATGGTGTTGTGTATGGTAAAGAATTTAGTGCCTTAAGTTCTAGGTCCTGCAATGTCAAGTCTGCTATGATAAGGGACAATGGTAAGCTCATAGATGTACCGTGTACTTGTCGGTATGTTTTATTGTCAAAAGTGAAATAAGTAGACGACATTACAAAACGTAGTGCTAATATAAACTCATCTTGAAGTATTTTTGTTTGTAATCTGATATGTTTCCATCTTCTCAAAACGGAGTCTAATGCTAATTGGGAATGTAAAGAGTGATACAGCATCTAGAAAGGCAAATATAATTTTCTGGAAGTTTGAAACCTGATAGCATGTTGTAAAGATGGAAACTGTCTTTAACGAAAAATGGTGAAAACGGAATGCTATCGTATAAGATCTTATGTAAGAAAGACGCAAACTTGTGTAGTGGGCTGTTAATAGTGGAAACTATTATTCTGAAGGGGTAACCTGGTTTATAAATCTTTGGAACACTATATGCGCGTGGGAGCAAAGCACAATTGGACGTAAGAAATTGTTGAATGTGATGTGTAACAAAACCTTTGTTAGTCCATCTATTTAAAATGTCTTTCAAATTGTTTTCTATGTTGTGTATCAGATTTTTATTAATGGTCATGTAAGTATTTTCATCTTTGAGAATGTCATTAATTTTATTAATATAGTCTTCTTTGAGTAACGCTACTGTAACATTTCCCTTGTCAGCTCTAGTAAAAAAAGATGTTGGGATTGCTGGTTAGGAACTTTTGACCTGGTTAGATTTAAAGAGTAAGTCTTTTTCTGTGAGATTTAAATTTTGTTTGTTATTTAAAAAATTAGTTAAAAAGTTAGTAGTTGCGAATAGTGCTTTCGGTTAATTGGTCAAAATATTTGATATTATTTTCTACGTCTTTAATTGTTCCTAGGATTACTTTCCTTTTATCATGTCTAACAGGAAGAGTAAACTTGTCTTCTAATTGGATTAATTGGATGACTTGTTGGGAAATATTTGTTTGTATGAAGTTAACAAACCAACGTGTGTTCAATTTAAAATTAAAATCAGAGTCTGTGTATAAAACGTCTTCAGGTTTTATATCTATTTTTATTGTATTGTTATTGTGTGGGTCCGGAGGTGTAAAATTAAATTGATGAATTTTTTTCTAAAAAGTTTTTTTGTGTGGATTGACCGAGTCGTGGAAAGCAGCGCTATCTTTTCTTTTGACAAAATAAGTGATGGGTTTGACATTCTTGAAAGTGTTTAGTCGTAATTTTTGTATTTTGTTATTTAAATGTTCGTGTTTCTTCACGTAATACTGGTGCATCGTTTTTCTTTGTGTGCATATAAAAGTAATTAGTAAGTTGTGAGGAACTTTCTTATATAATTCTTTAGTCGTAAAGTTAAACTTTTTTTGTAAATTTGTTATGTTACGGTGATGGTCATTTAATTCTGTTTTTAACCATTTATTCTGCAAATTTTTAATGTGGTTGATTATTTTTAATGTGTTTATGTAATGATAGAATTTCTGAATTTTAAACAACCATTAAACAAACTGACAGATACAGAACTTTTAGACAATTCATATTTACCGCTTTTTAATCTATTGACTACAAATTCTACAAACAAGCCTTAACACTTTCTGTTTTCTGAGTGACTTGCGTTTTATATCATTTGTGTTTACAAGCTCAACATGACAACAACTTGAAAATTTCAAAAGTGAAAGTGCGTTAAATTATTGTAAATAGTGTTACTATATTAATTGTATCATTTTTGTCACTTACTTATATATATATATACTTGTATATCTTCTCTGTTACTTATGTCACTAATTGTATTCAATTTTTATCAGTATTCACTGAGGATGACTGAAAAATACAGTCAAAACGTTTGGGAAAACTTGTAGTATTTATTTACACCTCCATGCAAAAACCAACCAGCAACTAGTTCAGATACACCTTGTCTCATCAATTTGAATTATAATTCATCCTGAACCAGAGGTTACTTCTCAACCTCATATTATATTATTAATTTTACTTAGCCGTTCCTGGCACATGTGGATTGTTATTGCATGTGTCCGGCATTTGTTTGGCCGCAGAGCTTGTTTTGGATTTTTCATTTCCCGGATCTATTGTTCCAATTTGGCGAGACGCGCGGTTTGTTCACTCGATATTTAGTGTCACATATTTTTTCAGATCGCTTTCCTGTTCTCCATCTGGAAATTTCTGTTTAATCCGCGTTTTATCTCCCGCATTTGGTTTAAGATAAAATTTGTTTCTACCGAGTGTTCACTATACTGCGTTGCATAATTTTTTATTAGTCACTGGACTTTACAGCATCAATGCAAAATACCGAAATGTTAGAATAACATATACTTACCAATTCTAGATTTACTTAAAAAAAAAAATAACGTGAATACGTTGTGTAGATGTCACTCTATCAAAATATAAATATACCCTGAGATACTCTTGGTCAGGTGTCCTTTTTTATAGCGCTAGATTGGAGTAGGAAGGGGGTGTGGTAAAGGAGGGGTAAAATGGTAAGAAGGAGAGGAGGATGTGTTATGGCAAGATGAAATGCCATAGTGAACTAGTCATATGTCCATTGTCTCTATTGAGATTGTTTAGATGTTCCCAGCAAACAATTTGGTTGCGAGATGTCGCAGTTTTGTCGCCAACCGCCGGCGAAATTAGTAGACCAAATCCATATCCATCTGTGTCCTCATTAGGATATGGTTTGGCGACCATATCTGTCAAACATGTAAGATGTCAAAATGAGACCAAAATCATAACAAGTCTGCCACTAGCAAAGCAAAGCCAAAATGACGCACCAAATCCAGAACAGATTTGGTAATCGTTTGTTGGCGTCAAAATCGCGCCAAAGACACATCATATCTGTTACCAGCACTGTTAACAAAACAGTAGCAAGTACAGACCAAATGTGTTGTCAGAAACGTTGACAGATTGCTACCAAACGCAGATCAGATCTGTCCCCTAGAATCCAAGTGGAATTACTAAAAAAAAAAAAAAAAATCAGTAGTATATCGCTTTATCGGGAAGGAATTAAGTCAAGATTTCTAGAAGCTTGATTCAGCTCGTTGATTAACCGATGAACTACATTGAAAAAGACCAAATCTGAAAAAATCCTAAATGTGATAGCGGGATTTGAACTCGAGACCTCCATATATTCGCAGCCCNTGCACTCAGTCCGCGAGACCACTTGTGTTCCTTATTAACATATAATTATTTTTATCTATTTATTCTCAAGCCCTATTCTACATTTCATTTATTATTTATTTAAATTATTATTTTATTAAAAATGTTGGAATGCAATGTACCTGCAACAATAAATATATAAAAATACTTTTCTTATTAATTTTAAATATAATTTAAAGTATATTTTACAACGCAAACAAATTATTTGTTAATATATGCTGATACTTGAATAAACAAAGTGTTTTTTAATGGATTTTTAGTCACTGAAAACAAATCTGGCGGCGAAATTGACCTACCACGTCAAATTTCTGAGAAAATTAAAGTTAAATGTATAACATACTGTCTATTAGCTTGAGAAAGAGCATATCAGTGTATCTCATTCACACTAGTGGACATTGTGTTACACAGTGTCGACTGTACGTAGTTGGAAAGCACTCATTGTTTCATATTACTCAACAAATACGAGAATAATACATTAAATTTATGATTGCTTCATTGCCGAATGCGTATAAACAGAAGTATTAAAATCTTATAGTTGAACTTTACTGGTTCCACCATAAGTTAACAGTTATTGCCCGCATAAACAAGGTTTAACTGTAAAAGACTGTTAAATGTTTGTTAACAATCTGTTATCAACACAGGCGACAGATATGATCGCAGATAATCTCCATTTTGTTGTCTAGATGTCAAACAGACAGTTTAGTAGTCTTGCGTGCAAACAGTCCGCACATATGCACGAACAGATCTGCTTGGCGTTTGGTGACAATCTGTCGTCAATGCGTTCAACAGATGGACCCGACTGCGGTCAACGTTTTGTCATAAACAGATGCTCATACGGTTTTGCGGACTGTCTGGTCACAGTATTGCTAAAGCAGATCTGCTTGCTATCGACCATCTATTTGTTATCAATTTCANTAACATATATGGAATCATTTTGGCCGCAATAGTCTCATATATGTGCCANCAGAGTTGTTGCGTTTTTTGTCTCTATGTGCTAACAGTTTTGGCAGCACCAAAGCATGTTTCCGTACTGTAGCGTTTCTGCACACAATTTCTGGTGCCAAGATCTGCGCAGTCAGGAATTGTTTGCTGGGTTTGTATATCTCCAGAGATTCCATATACTTTCTAGGGAAGTAAGCCCTACTTTTGTTTAGTACTTGGGTTTGCTCAAACATAATTTTGTGACCAGTTTCCAAATAGTGTTCTGCTAATGCGGATTGTGAGTAATGTTTTAGACGTACTGCTGACTGATGTTCTTTTAGTTGTGTGCTTATCATTTTACCAGTTTCACCTATGTATACTTTACCGCATGAACAAGATATTTTGTACACTCTTGGTGTGTTTAATGGCGGTCTTTTGTNTTTTGGATTGTTAAGAATCTGTCCTATTTTATTCGGTGGTTTGTAGACCGTTTGTATGTTGTGTTTGCTCAAGATTCTGCCAATCTTATCTGTGACACCCTTTATGTATGGAAGGTAAGTGGTTTGTTTCTTTAAGTTTGTTGTTTNTTCTGGTGCTGGTGTATTTTGAGTGGTGGTAGAGGGTTTATTTTGATGTTTTTTAATTACTTTGTTTATTTGTTGCAGTGTGTAGCCATTTTGTTGTAGAGTATTTTTTAATTCTTTGAGTTCGTTTTGAATGCTGTCTTTGTCGCATATAGTAAATGCTCTATAGATCAACNAGTTTATCACAGCTTGTTTTTGGGCTGGGTGATGATGTGATGCCGCGTGTAAATATCGAGTGGTGTGAGTGGGTTCTTTATAGATTTGGTGGCCTAAAGAGCCGTCTGGTTTTCTTGTGACCAGAACATCTAAAAATGGAAGTTTACCATGTTGTTCTGTTTCTAATGTGAAGGTAATGTTTGGGTGTTGTTTATTGAAAAAATCTAAAAAGTTATAGAGTTCTCTCTCCCCATGTTGCCAAATGACAAAAGTGTCATCTACGTACCGGTACCATGTTTGCGGCTTTAGTGGAGTTTTTTTGATGGTTTTGGATTCAAAGTGTTCCATAAATATGTTTGCTATGATCGGAGATATCGGTGATCCCATAGCTGCACCTGTGATTTCTTTATAGAATTGGTTATTGTAGGTGAAATAGGTTGTGGTCAGGCAATGTTCTACCACTGATATAAGGTCGGATGATAGTTGACCTGAAGATTAATTTATGTTACTGGTGTCATGGATTGGTACCTGCGCGCGTGAACAGGGACACAATATCAAAACTGACTACGATGTTATTAGGTTGAAGTTTGATGTTTTTGATTTTAGAAATGAAGTCAGATAAGTTATTTTATCGTGGTGTCAGTTTTACCCGTGAGAGGTTCTAGTTTGCTGACCAGGCAGCGAGCTAGATCGTATGTAGGTGAGTTTATAGCGCTTACTATGGGTCTGAGGGGTATGTTGTTTTTATAGATTTTGGGTAGTCCATATAGTCTAGGTGGTACCGCGTTTCTGGGTATTAACATGTCTGGGTGATTGTTTTTCTTAATGAGATTGATGGTGAGTGTTTTTAGTGAAGCAGTAGGGTCTTTCTTAAGTTTTCCATATGTGGAGTCTGTAATTAATGTCTGAATTTTAGTGTCCTAATCTATTTTATTCATGATTACTGTTGTAGTGCCTTTATCTGCTGGAAGGATGATAATATCTGTGTCTTGATTTAATTGTTTCAAAGCACAGCGTTCAGATCTAGTAAGATTATGAGTTGGCAATTGTGATTTATTTAGTATGGTAGCCACTAGTCTGCGGATATTGTTAGCAGGTTCTTGGGGAAGAAAGTGTATGGCTGTTTCTATATGACTAATTCTTGACTCTTTTGAGAGTTTAGTTGGGGCTACCGCAAAATTGTGGCCTTTGGCCAAGGCTGAGAACGTTTCGGCAGAAAAGGTTTTATTGGACAGATTTTTTACCGTGTCTAGTAGTGGACGGATGGTACTTTCCTGTGGTGCTAATTTCTGATAGTTTTCATCTGTTGTTGAGATGAGTGCAGATGTATGCGTTCTGTTTGTTTTCATGGTATACGGTCTAGTATAAGCCACAGATTTGGCCTAAGACAGACAGATAGATGCAGATGGAAATGGAATAGTTNCTGAGAAATATGATAGATTTGATATTTTATACGGGAAATGCGCTCTTTCACTAGTTGAAGACCGGCTTTTAGCAGGATGTTGTTTGCTTTCTTTGTTCCAAAATGGTTTTTTATGTGAAGGAATTTTGGGACAATGTTATTGTCCCGACACCATTTAAGAAAAGCTAAAGTTGCCAGGTGTTTTGATAGAGAAGACCTGTATTTGCTAAAAGTATTAACTTTAGATAGAATACCCTCCTTATGGAGGTACTTAATCTGATATTTGATGCTTTCGCGGTGTGTAGTATTAACATATAAAGATGTTGTTTTGGGTTTGAACCGCGTTAGTGTCATTTTTATACCAACGTTTCGTGACCATTACAGCTCACTTCATCAGGGTTTAAAGAGCAGCCTGATACTGAGATGCTCTTGGTCAGATGTCTTTTTTTATAACGCTAGATTGGAGTAGGAGGGATGTTGTAGAGAGGGGGTGAGATGGTAAGGAGGAGAGATGTGTTATGGCAAGATGGAATGCCATAGTGAACTAGTCATATGTCCATTGTCTCTATTGAGATTGTTTGGATGTTTGTATATCTTCAGAGATTCCATATACTTTTTAGGGAAGTAAGCTTTAGTTTTGCGACAAAGACAGCATTCAAAACAAACTCAAAAACTTAAAAAACACAAACAATCTCAATAGAAACAATGGACATATGACTATTTCACTATGGCATTCCATCTTGCCATAACACATCCTCCCCTCCTTCTTACCATTCCACCCCTCCTCTACCACACCCCCTTCCCACTCCAATCTAGCGCTATAAAAAGGGACACCTGACCAAGAGCATCTCAGTATCAGGCTGCTCTTTAAACTCTGATGAAGTAAGCTGTAATGTTCACGAAACGTCGGTATAAAAATGACACTAACGCGGTTCAAACCCGAAAAAACATCTTTGTATGTTAATACTACACACCGCGAAAGCATCAAATATCATATAAATATACCCTGTAAACCTTCGTTCCTGACACAGTAATGACGGAACTTTTGACACACACAGTCACACATTGATAACATTCAATTTTACACCTGACAGACTTTAACTTTTATAACTGACACATAGCAACTTTTTGTCATTGTTAAAACCAGGAAGGACTGTTCTACTAAAGGTTACGTTCTAATGTTTTTATAATTGTTAACTTATAATAAATTCTATCTAATGTAAACATATACCGTACATTTTATATAGTAATCCACTGGGAAACGTTTAAAATAAAACCGAAACGTTTAGAAAAACAAAAGACAGTGCATTTAATTTATTGCATAACACCCAGCAACAAAACTCAAACAAGGCTCAAACTTGCCCGACTAGAACTAAAAGAGAGATTTTGATGTTCCGTTAAGAACCCAATTCAAAATAACATCAACATATATGTAATTCTATAATCGTTTTGCGCTCCTCCACCAATGCGGCGGATTTCACGAGGAAACCATTTTTATTATTATAATTGGAATAATTATACATATTAAAAAAAAATGATATTTCGAAAAAACTTATTTTTTTACTAAAAGATTTAAAAAAGCGCTTAAATTGCACAAATACTGTTCTCTCTTTATTTTATTATACTTTTTTTTATTGGGACCTTGAATAAGTTCTCGCTGTTTTTTTGTAAAAATTAATGCTTTATGTAAAAAAAAAGTCGTAAAAAACATATCACTGAAAACATTGCTCATCGCTAGCCACTACTTTTTCCCATCTTTCTGGCAGCATTTGAATTCCACGTCGAAAAAACGACACGTTTTTTGAAGCTATCCAAGAATCAACCCATTTTTTGGCATCTTCATAAGAATGGAAGTGCTGCTCAGCCAGGCCATGTGCCATCGAAACAAGTAATAATCGGAAGGGGCAATGTCTGGTGAATACGGCGAGTGGGGTAGGACTTTTCATTTAAGCATTTCCAAGTAAATTTTCACCGGTTGTGCAATATGTGATCGAGCGTTGTCATGTTGCAAAATCATTTTGTCGTGTCGCTGCTTGTATAGAGGCCGTTTTTCCTTCAATGCTCGGCTCAAACGCATCAATTGTAATCCATAACAATCTTGTGATGGTTTTGTTCGGTTTAAATAGCTCATAATAAACTACATCCAGCTGATCCCACCAAATGCAGAGCAAAAGCTTCAAAAAACCTCAAAACCTTATGACCCCATAACTTCAAAACCCCATGACCGCATAACCTCAAAACCTCATAACCTGAAAATCCTATAACCCAATTGTTACGTCCTGGCCCCTGGAAACGGTCGGGCATGGACGGAGCGTAACACTAGTCGAATTTCCTTATCTCTCGACACACACACTTGGAGATACGGTCGTGTGTGCGTGCGCGAGAGTCGAGCGATCTTTCGGGTCCGG
>NW_018022887.1:4138-17123 GCF_002006095.1 Pseudomyrmex gracilis | reverse complement strand
CATACCCCCTCCCCTCCGTGTGACGTCACCCCTCCCCCTGTGACGTCATACCCCGCGCCCCCCGTCGGAGCTCCTGGCTTAGAACTCTCATAGTTACACTACTCTTCAACCTAATGCCATCTTAGTCAGTTTTGATATTGTGTCCCTGTTCACGCAAGTACCAATCCATGACACCATTAACATAATTAAATCTTCAGGTCAACTATCATCCGACCTTATATCATTGGTAGAACATTGCCTGACCACAACCTATTTCACTTACAATAACCAATTCTATAAACAAATCACAAGTGCAGCTATGGGATCACCGATATCTCCAATCATAGCAAAAAACATTTATGGAACACTTTGAATCTCAGGCCATCAAACAAGNTCCACTAAAGCCGCAAACATGGTACCGGTACGTAGATGACACCTTTGTCATTTGGCAACATGGGGAGAGAGAACTCTATAACTTTTTAGACTTTCTCAATAAACAACACCCAAACATTACCTTCACATTAAAAACAGAACAACATGGTAAACTTCCATTTTTAGATGTTCTGGTCACAAAAAAACCAGACGGTTCTTTAGGCCACCAAATCTATAGAAAACCCACCCACACAAATCGATATTTACACGCGGCATCACATCATCACTTAGCTCAAAAACAAGCTGTGATAAACTCGTTGATTTATAGAGCATTTACTATATGCGACAAAGACAGCATTTAAAACAAACTCAAAGAATTAAAAAACACTCTACAACAAAATGGCTACACACTGCAACAAATAAACAAAGTAATTAAAAAACATTAAAATAAACCCTCTACCACCACTAAAAATACGCCAGCCAGAACAAACAACAAACTTAAAGAAACGAACCACTTACCTCCCATACATAAAGAGTGTCACAGATAAGATTGACAGAATCTTGAACAAACACAACATACAAACGGTCTACAAACCACCGAATAAAATAGGACAAATTCTTAACAATCCAAAAGACAAAAGATCGCCATTAGACACACCAGGAGTGTACAAAGTACCTTGTTCATGCGGTAAAATATGCATAGGTAAAACTGGTAGAATGATAAGCACACGACTAAAAGAACATCAGTCAGCAGTACGTCTAAAACACTACTCACAATCGGCATTAGCAGAACACCATTTGGAAACTGGCCACAAAATTATGTTTGACCAAACTCAAGTACTAAACAAAACTAGGGCTTACTTCCCTAGAAAGTATATGGAATCTCTGGAGATATACATACATCCAAACAATCACAATAGACAATAGACATATGATTACAATAGTTCACTATGGCATTCTATCTTGCCATAACACATCCCCCCCTTCTTCTTACCATTCCACCTTCCCTACACCACACCCCTCCCACTCCAATCTAGCGCTATAAAAAGGGACACCTGACCAAGAGCATGTCAGTATCAGGCTGCTCTTTAAACCCTGATGAAGTGAGCTGTAATGTTCACGAAACGTCGGTATAAAAATGACACTTACGTGGTTCAAACCCAAAAAAACATCTTTGTATGTTAATACTACACACCGCAAAAGCATCAAATACATAAATCTATTTGTTTCTAAGAAAAAAATGGTATGTTTTAGATTTCAGTGTTATAATCTACGAAACACTGATAGTATTATATAACGTGCAATGTAGGATGTATTGTATATCCGATGACTGTGGTAATTTTATTTTGTTATATAGTTTGCGCATGTAATTCAGATGGAATTTAGAAACAAGACAATAAATTTTTACTTTTAGTACAAACAAGATATAGTCTGATATATAAAAGTATGTAAAAGTATTTTCCAAATAAATTATATATATTGTATTATAGTTTTGAATGAAGTAAAAATACAAATCTGAAATAATGGAATAAACTTTATTATTTAAGAAAAAAACAAACGTTTTATTTTTCTAATAAGGTTACATTTTTAGGGGTTTTTTAAAAAATACAATGTTCATAAAAATTCTGTTTAGCATCTGATTTATTTCAAAGTATAAAGAATATTACAAAATGTACTTTTTTTTATTTGTGTTGTGAGCGACTTTCTTTTTTGGTAATTTCTCCAGTCTTGGGTGTTGTACGAGAGCGTCACCCACACCGTCGGCACGTCTTCGGTTATATCCAAAAATTACTAAATGTATACTTGGTCGCCAGGTGTAAAAATCATGCCGCACAAACACATGGTAACAATATCTCAATAAAATCACCAATTACCTTGGACGTGACGGCAATCTCCCAGAAAAGAAAATACTCGGCAGCTCAGAATCTGAAACGGAAAGGCGGGGGTTCGGGAGGCGGCTTTAGACTCAAGGGAGAAAGAAACTCAGCTTAGTCACAAATAAATAACAAAGTAACAAAAAATATATTTAGTTTACAATATGGTTGCAAGTGTAGCGGCTTTCCGCTTGTTTACAGAAGCGAGTCTCGCGGCGTTCGGCTTATGCGTTACGCTAGATGCCCTGCGTATGCTAAACAGCCAATCAGGCGACGCGGCGTGTGGCGCGGTGATCGATCGCTACTTGCATAGATTCGCGTTGTCCTTCCAAGGGCGACTCTATAGGTGCGCCGGGCCTTCACTGCCCGATTCCTGTAGAAGATTTCACAGCTTTGTAAGGTTGATCCTCCACCCCGAGTCGGCAGATTGTACGCGCTCATCGGATCCCGACAACGTCCTTGGTGTCCGAATAGCGCTTTCTCCGACCGCCCTTGCTGAGACAACCGATCGCTTCTTGCCACCCGACCTCTTGACTCGTACGTTACTGTCTCTTTAGCGGTTTGCTCGACTTCTTCTTCCTTCTCTCTTCAAGCTGACGCGCAATGAGCTTCTTTCTCTCAGATCGCTGCAACTTACTAGACGGCACAGACACGAAGCAATTAGCCGCAAAGCGGCTTGCTTTACACGAATAACATTAATTTTTACATAAAATAACCGCGTACGCGCTATTAACGCGCGTTCCACTCATTCGGCGGCAGCTGCCTCGACATGCAAAATCGGTGCCCTACAAGGCGCCACGCAACAAAGAAATAGATCGTTCTCTCTAAATAATGAGAGACGCGGGCCTACTGTCCTCCTTGTGGCCGTGTTAATTACACTGAGATGGACACCGAAAAGGTGTCACGTCACAGTGTGAAAATAAAAAATTCAAAATACATTATACGTAATATACATTATATGATAAAATAATATAAATAATAGATATTTTACATATTGCGCATAAAGAATTACAAATTTCATTTCGTTTTACACTTCCTACATTATTATCATGTCTTTCATTTAGTAATTGAATATACTCATTTTCTATATCTATTTCCGCGTTTAGAAAATCGTCATTTTGCAACAAACAGATGTTATGCTGGACACAACATGCAATGATACATTCTGAGATTAAATGAACTTGTTCCATATTAAGAACTGTTAGTAAACTTCTAAATCTTTCTTTTAATAAGCCAAATGCTCGTTCACTTACAGTTTGAGCGGATAAAAGACAATAATTGAAATTTTTCTTTCTTGTTAAATGTCTGTTGTCGGAACGGCGTCATTAGATGATTGTGAAGCATATAAGCTGCATCGCCAATCAAATGACTATCATTTGGAAACTTCGTTGGATCGTTTAAATATTCATATACTTCGGATAAACGAAATACTCGTTGATCATGGACGGAAGCAACGTGTCCGGCAAGACAATGAAGAAATCTTTGTTCATGATCACAAACCGCTTATTACAAATAATCATATTATTATTTTAATAAATCATAGTAGTTACCTGTTTTTATAAATTTGCTACATACTTATTTCTAATTTAAAACACTATATTAATTAGGTCATATTTAATTAAACAATATAAATTACCTGCAACTGTATAAAATAATGTCCTTTTCTGTTTACATAAGATTCTAAACTATGAAGTGCTTTAATATTTATGTGGGTACCATCAAGTGCTCCTATTACTTTTGGAAAACCACTGTTTGCAGCAAATCCTGTTATAATTTCTGCTACTGTATTATTGTCTGGCTACATGATAAAAATGAGAGTTAATTTCACAATTGCCTTAGTTATTCTTTGTACAGCTTTTAATGCGATAGCTCTTCTTACATTAAATTTCTCACAAATTGATCTGTAAACAAATAAATTAAATATTAGGAAAAAATGAAATATATACAAATATATTGTGACNGTTAATTTTTTAATCCGATGTTTGGGGTGAGTTTAAACCATTCTTTAAACGGCACGAAACGTCACGTCTCGCGGGATCTCAAAGTTAACGCAAAATTTCTTGAAGGTGGGCGCCAGATACGCCGGGGCGTATCACCGAATTCTTCAAATAATTTTGTTAATTAACCGCAGAAGGTGACGGCCGCGGAAAGCGCATCGGCTAATTCAGATAAGTGGTCCTAACGGAGAGATGGAGTTCGTGTACGGGATACATTAGGAAAAAGAGCGAACCAGCGGGTTTAACTAGAAAATAACAAATTTATTTCGCGATACTGTCTCGCGATATTCTCCGCGATACAATTCAGAGAATCGAGACGTGTCGGAACGTCAGTTTAACGAGAGTTAATACTCAATTTCGCGGCCGGGACAGATCTTTAGCAAGTGACACAAATACAAGAAAAAGACAACTGAATGAACAGAAAATACGCACGCAAACAGGTTGACTGCTCTAACGTCAGTAGAAAGTGGAACGCGGAATATAGACGGAACTATCCTCGATCATGCACTCGAGAGGCTCGCGACGACGGTCGCGTCGCACAACATTAAATGCACGTAAGTATAACGAATTGACGGCTTCGCAAACAATCAGACATTTGTCTCATCAACTCTTTGCTGTTGACTTCTCTCGCCGGATCCTGGCTGTGGAGGTTGGCCGGGATCGTTGCACTAGACACACGGAACTCAATGTCGCGCACGGTGTCCTTTTGGGATTGCGGCGTAACGAACAGTGAATCGGAAATCGGTCCTGTGCGAGGATATCAGCTGTTCGGCGCTGCGGGTTGCAACCTCGACCCCTTGCGGCGCGTTATCGACCTATTAGGCCGCGATAGCGCGTCGGGCCACGGATACTCTGTCGCGATCTTCCTTACCAGCTTGGTGCCGTTATGAAATTTGGAAATGATGAATTCGGGAACTTCTCTGACTGAGAGATCTTACGATCTCGATCCTCCCGTCTTGCTATGTAAGTGGCAAACGAGTTCGTCTTCGTCTCAGTTGCAGAGAGTCTGGCCAGGACTTTCTCGCAGAAAAAGAAATTCCGGTCCTCCGTGAGGTTTTCCGGTGCCTGATGTCCGTGCATCCGGTGAGCTCTTTTCTCTCGGCTCCACTGCACGCCGTCTCAGCTCCAGATGTTGGCTCGCTATTCTTCTCATCTGCTCGCAACTATTACTTGGTGATGACAAACTGTCTCCAGGTGCTTGCCGCGCAATTCTACACAAAAGAATGCGAATCTCGGCGTTCCCAGAACGCACTCGCAATACAAAAACACGCGTTTTTCAGCGTCCTAAGAACGCAATTACACCGCCAATTAAACACTTCTCAGCATCCTGAGAATGCGACTTACTGACGATTGGGTTTTACGTCCAATCGAACCCGAAAAAACAAAACATACAAAATATATTTACGGTCATACGAGCCAATCGCAGGATGTTGTGCGGAAAAATGCGTATATATATATTGTGACGTTTTTTGAGGATAGAACGTAATTCTCGCGCCGCTCCCCTGCAAACGGAGTTTCTTTCACGGAACTCAAGTGAGCGTCCGCGAGAAGGCAACGTCGAATCACGGGCAGGATAGAAAAGATATTCAAAACAAGCACCGCCGGGCCGACTCGACAAATACTTGGGTGTAATTGACCGTGACCGCGTCAAAAATCTGCGCTCAACACAACGGGCCGATTAACTCTATTTGAACAAAGAGGGGCTGGGTTTACTAAAAATTCGTAATGCAGACTGTCCCTTACTTTTGCGACATGAAGCTCAAATGATAAAGGAAAATCAGAGTTAAACAGAATGAATTATCAATTAATTAACAATTTATTTCACGGACAGAAATTCAAGATAAAATTAATATAAAATAATATAAAAGAAATCATGTAAAGAATAATAGAAAAAAGTGTAATACAAAATAATATAAAGAAATAAAAGAAAGAATAAGATAAGAGACAATATAAAATAAGATAAAAGAAAAGATACCGAACGAATAACGTGTTGCGACAAATAACAAACCGAATCACGCGAATCCACGAGATAACTGATTTAATCGGAACGATACCGCNAAAGTACTGAACGGAAGACTTGAATAATTACCTCAAGTTGAAAGATCGCAAAAGCAGGCACGAGAATGTAGGAATCGGAGGGCGCAACGCTAGACGCAGGCTAAGCAGGCAAGAGGTTGCAAGCCAAGGTACGTGACAAACAATACGCCGGGATAAAGTAGCGTGCAGCAGCCTCTTTACAAGCCGTAAATCAACGCGGACTTACTTGTTTTGCTGATGATCGCGATTTGGTCGAACAGATCGCCTCGCCACGCAGCTTTTGTCGGTTTTGTGTCCCTAGGCCCGCAAATAATTTCGAGCCGAGTTCTTAGTCTATGTTCATGCACTCAAGAAATACTCGCAACACGGAGCGGGCGCGATGTCGAAGCTTGATTTTGTTTTTCGATTATTACCGAAAGATTAACGACGCGCTTTGTCTCGGCGCTTGGAAGATCGGCGGTACGATACGATACGTTACTTGGCCACGAATAATCCCGGACAAATTATACACGCTAAAATGCGACACGCATTTACCGTACGTTCGCGAATTTCTCGGCGATAATTGTCCCGGAAATTCACCACCCGAAATTGCCGTTAATTCGCACGTTAGTTCGATACGATATTTCCTTCTGATCGACACCGCTTCCGACTCGCACATTGTTATTTATATCGTTTTTCTTTGTAAAATGTATATAATACAACGTTTGTCAAAGTCATAAACATTAAATTTTTGTAATAATAAAGTTGTAATTAATGAATTACAGAAATAGAATTACATTTAATGGCTTTTGTGTTTCTTTTATGTTCCTAAAATATTTAGTTTATAATTTTAATTATTTAGTTTATAGTAATTATAGTAAGTACTTTAATTATTTAGTTTATAGTATATATGTGGTGGCTAAGGAATTAGTCACCACAGCGCCTACATATAGGCAGCAGCATATACAGGATAGAGAGACACGGCACGGCGAGTTTCTCGGAGACGGTCTCGCGCGGCAAGCTTTCGTACCGCGCTCTGCCGCCGCGCGGCGCAGGGCAGCGACAAGTCTCGCGTGAGAGAGTTGTGCGCCGGGGCCCGGCGGGCCTTTATAAGAGGCCCGCCGGGCAACGACCGGTACGCCTCGCTCGAGTCAGCAAAGGCACATTCTGGGAACGCAGCCAGCACTTCTGCACTCAGGATTCCGACAAAGCGACTCTACCATACAGCGAGGTATACTGCGCCACCCTCGTGGACGACGGCCATCGCCTCCCCGATCACCAGGGGAAACAAACCGGCAAGAAGAGGTCGGAGCCACCAAGGAGAAGAGGGTGCAGTGGCAACTACTGCCGTGGAAGCTGGTGCCTGTGGAGATCACTCACCACCATCTCACTAGGCCACCCAGGATCTTCCTGAAGTCCGAGGATCCCAGGATCTGGCGGTTTACGTCGCCCCGAGAGGACTGGCTCCACCTGCCGAGATTGGTCTCACCGCTCCGGGCTACAACGGAACGGGCCACTCAGACTCAGCCCGCCGATAGGACCACCCGAGGGACCAATCCAGAACAGCCTTTCACGAGGCATCGGGCCATCCAGGTCACGGCCCTCACCCGGGAGCAAGGCAGCCAGGTGGAATCCGACTGGGAGGAGCCAGAGACTAAAGAGCAGTCCACTTAGACCCTCGGACCAAAGGAAGAGACCTTGAAGGCAAGACCACAGGCCGCAGCAAGGAAAAGGGCACGCTCAGTACCACGACAAGGTTCTGGGCGCGTCCACATCACCCGGTGCAAGCCGCACCTGTTGTGGCAAGAAGGACCCGGGGCCGCAGACTAGTCCCGGCGCTCCTCAAAACCAATCGGCCCTTTTCAGGGCCCCTCAAGATACACCATAAAGAGACTTGTATATACGCCTGATAGCGTAATCATTGTAAATAGATCTTGTAAATATATCTAGTAAAATTAAGCACTGGTGTATTCCTTGGAAACAGGCCCGACTACTCTATCCATCTCCTCTTGCGGTGTACACACATAAACACGACGGCTACAATTATAAAATAGTGAAAAGAAATTAAATTAACATATATATGGTCAAAAGTTAATATCTTATTATTCATTTATTAGTTATTTATTTATCATCTAGCAGTTTATTTCCTTTTTCGTTCTTCATGTTTTTCATTATTTTTTAAATTTTTTGTATATAAAATACGTTTTCATTTCATTTTAAGATTTATTTCTGTAGAAGTATAAAAAAAAGAGAAAAAGTGGGAGAAAGAGAGAAAGAACGCAGGAGCGACGTAAAATAGAATAAACAGTCCAAGCACGCTTCTCGCGGCTGTCGATGTTAGCTATAGATATAGTCGGGAAAGAAAGAGAACGACTATATGTCCTTCTCCTTCTACCGCTCGAAGTTGGCCGAAGCGCCGAGCGCACACGTATACGCCTGTTCACCTGTGTACGTATCCCCTCCACCTGCTGCTGTATGCTGTAAGCGTCCTCGATCTGGCATCTTTGCTCGCACGCACCTCACTCCGGCCGATCGCGAGNGAAAATCCGATTTCGTTTTGATATTTGTTCCCGCGTCAGCTGATCGCCGTCGGTAGACGATAACCGACGGTACGCGAGCGGTACGCTACGATAATCACGGCACACACGCACAACGATCACGACAACTTAACAAAAAAAAAAGAAAACAGAAAAAGGCAAATAACGCAAAAATACTACTTGGCGTTGTATCGCCACACCAGGGCTTGACGATATTTCGCGGAACTACGTTTATCATGCACTTAACCTACGAGGTATGGCCACAAAGCCCCGTGAAGCCCGATTCTGTCAAAAAATCGTTAGTACGGCTGAGGACACGTCCTTGCCGTCGTAAAACAGACGCGAAATACAAACGACCAGCCTCGACACGAGGACTGTGCAACGCGGATTCGTGACTAACAATAATGAAATGGGCACCTCACCGTCGGTCGTGGTTCTCCGTCATACTGTTGTCTCTTCCGTCCAGGATGACACACAATATGCTCGCTCACTCAGTCGGGGTCACCCTCACGACTTGAACAACTACACCCCGAGCACAAAACTCGCGGCACGGCAGACTTGTTGCGCGGCACGGGAGTCACTCATACGCACGGGAGCCCGAGAGATACGTGTGTGTGCGGCACAGCTGATCGCGACCAAGAGCGCGAAGATTTTATTCGATAAGCGGTCGATATCCCGGGCAGCGCTGAGGTCGCGTGGGGTAGGTCGCGTGGGCCAATCAAGCCGCAGGATTTGCAGCGCGGCTCGCAAGCTCACTCGCAAGCGGCAGGATCAGCGGGCCGCGAAATTCGAACGCTCGCAGTATTTATTACGCTATTATGCAGCAAGCAAAAGTAGAAGGCAGCGGGTCGGGATGGCAACCCGTGAGATGCAGCAATGAAATAAGCAGCGTGTTCTCGAAACCATGCATCAGAACTGTTGGAACACAGCGCATCTCGGCGTAGGCCGGCTCGTCGATGGTCCGTTTCACCCGTTCTGCTAGGCTCGCTTGTTGGACGTCGTGTTATTATAGAAAGCGTCGATGTTTTGCTGTGGCTTCTTCATGCAGTCACCTACCCTTGCAGTCACCTATCTCTCAGTGTGACCTCGAGGCGAGACTTTGCGTCTCCGTTCCTCTCTTCCTCTCTCGTTCGGGCACAGCATGCTGTCCTTGGCGAAAAGTCCCACGATGATCCTCAGGATCTACGTGAGGCGCCGAAATTACATACAAAAAAAAAATAATAACAAGAAGAAGATTCTTCGGGTTCAGGAGTCTTTAAACTAATGAATGAAATAAATTTAGTTGTAGGAGCCGTTTGCAGGATGTTGTGCAGAGAATGTGCTTAAATATATATATATATGTATACACATTTATACTTCGAAATAATTTTTTTCCTCTATAGGATGCTGGATTTGCATCACATATACATATATGAAGGACCCCGTATACCCCTCTAACTAATTTTAAAATATTGCGAAAAAAACTCCTCAGCCAAAAGTCGAACCTAGAATCTCCGGCTTTCCGGGCCGTCGCCTTTTCTGTTAGGCTACTGAGGCACTTAGAGTTTGTCTTGCAATACTTAGCACATCTATCAAATATTAATCTGATAATCTGATTTTTGTCCATAAAACATCATTCTTCTATCATCTACACTAGAGCCGATAAGGGCAACACTGTAGTCGCGATGGACAGGGTTAATTACATTCACGATATAAAGAAATTGTTGTCGGACATCAGTACATATGCTCCGGTAAAAAAGAATCCTGTCAATTCTATGTTAAGCTCGCTACAAACATTGTTAAAAAAATGGAGGTCTTACAGTTATATTTCGGACATCTCTCACCGTAATTTAAATTCATCTTTACCCATCCTTCCTAGAGCGTACGGCGTGCCAAAGATCCATAAATCCGGTAATCCATTGAGAATAATTATTTCGACACTTAACAGTTCTTTACACAGCNTTGCCTTATTTTTACACAAGATCATTTCTAAGAGTATTTAACCTCCTAAAAGTTTCGTGTATAATAGTTTTCACTTGTCTAAGATAATCTCAGAGGTGAATTTTAAGCACTCATTCGAATTAATTTTTCTCGATGTCATATCCTTGTTCTCCAACATTCCTCTCGACTTAGTTATCAATGGCTTGGAAACAAGATGACATCTTATAAGCAAAGAAACATCTTTACCTAAAGAGAAATTTTTTACAACTATTAAACTTGTGTACAACTCTACTTTCTTTAGTTTTAATAACCATTTTTATAAACAGACCTTTGGCGCACCTATGGGCTCTCCTCTCTCCCCCATTTTAGCTGACATCGTCATGCAAGACCTCGAACAGAACATTATCAATTCGTAGCCTTTCCAACTTCCTTTTTATGTTCGATATGTAGACAATATAGCTCTAATGATTCCTGGTGACATGTTTGACTTAGTTCTTCATCTTTTTAATTCCTACCATCCTTGTCTTCAATTCACCATAGAGGTTGGTTATAACAAACTGAATTTTCTGGACATCACTATAATTAAGAGAAATAATTTTTTAATACATGACTGGTATCATAAACCGATCTTTTCTGGCAGATACCTTAATTTCCATTCCAACCATCCACCTTAACCAGAAAAAGGCACAGTGATAGGTCTTATCGATAGAGCCTTCTTTTTATCTCATCCTGACTTTCATAATAAAAACTTTGACTACATAAGTAACATACTCCTTGACAATAATTACCCTCTTGACTTTATTTATAATATTTTTAAATTTAAACAAAGACTTATTATAAACAAAGACTAAAATATAATTTTTTAAAGAATAATGACTTAAAGACCTTCTTGACTAATAACACTTTTGACGAAAAACCTCCTCGTTTGTTTGTGATGCCTTATATACATAATTTCTCTCAAAAATTTTTGTCAACCTTTTCCAAAGAGACTGACACACATCTTGCTTTCTACAGTCTTAATAAATTGTCCAGGTTCATTAAAATACAAAAAGATCCTTTACCTCCTTTTTCTTGTCTTTTTGTTGTTTATAAAATCAACTGCAATGATTGTGAGGCTTCCTGTGTAGACCAGACTGGTAGGGTTTTGCAGTCCAGAATCAATGAACACAATAATCACATTAAACGTAACATTACACAAGCCTCTGGTATCACAGATCATAGAATTAATTATTCCCACGATTTCTCGTGGAAAATGTCAAAATTCTGGATTGTGAAAAACACTATCATAAGCGACTAATTTCTGAAACACTATATATTAAGAAACAAACACACGGTCTCAATTTGAACAGTGACACGGAGAATGTAGACAAATCATATTTACCATTTGTCGTTAATACAGCTTAAACTTTCTAATGCGCATGCTTCGACCTCTGAATTCACTGTTCATCTCGATGTATTTTTCAAATTTTCAATCAGTAATTGCCAGCTCACGTGTTAACATGTATCCATCTCGTTACACGACGACTTAATAACAGCAAATTACTGTAAGTTTACATATTAAGTTTACAATTTGTATTTTGTATTTATAAATTTTTTGTTCTTTGAAATCTATTGTTTTTATATTCAATTTGTAGAAAGATTTGATAAAGACCTAAACCGATGGTCAAAACGTTATTACATTATACATACACATTACATTTTGAAATAAAAATCACCACGTGTTTGCACAACACCATCCGTGTTTTTGCTTCAACTGCCTTTCATCTTGTTTTTTAAAATCTTTGGAGCTATCTGTCTTTTCTTTAATTTATTAATCTGATAATAACGCCATCTTTCACAGCGTAAATTTTAAATTAATAATAACAAGAAGAAGATTCTTTGAACTCAGGAGTCTTTAAACTAATGAATGAAATAAATTCAGTTGTAGGAGCCGTTTGCAAGATGTTGTGCAGAGAATATGCTTAAATATATATATATGTATACACATATATACTTCGAAATAATTTTTTTCCTCTATTTTTTTCCTCCGAGACACACTCCAAGTGCCTCGGTAGCCTAACAGGGAAGGCGACAGCCCGGAAAGCCGGAGATTCCAGGTTCGACTCCTGGCTGAAAAGTTTTTTTTCGCAATATCTTAAAATTAGTTAGAGGGATATACAAGGTCCTTTATATATATGTGATGCAAATCCAGTATCCTGTATAAAGGAAAAAAATTGTTTCGAAGTACATATGTGTATACATACAGGGTCCGCCACTTAAATCCGGACAAATTTGAATTTGACATTCCCAT
>NW_018022887.1:0-2143 GCF_002006095.1 Pseudomyrmex gracilis | reverse complement strand
TACGGTGTCGAATAATTTGGTGTCGAATAAATCTGTGTCGAATCGAGCGGTGTCGAATCGTACTGTGGTCAATAGAGTATCACCCGTTATGTGCTTGGACTTATGTTTTGGATCATTATCGTGCTGAAAGTACCACCCAGGTGGCATGTTCTCTTTAGTATAAGACAGCATTTGCGTCTTTAATATGTTCTTATACATAAATCGATCCATATTCCTTTCAATGCGAACTAGCGGTCCAACTTCATAGCGTGAAAAACAGCCCCAAACCATAACACTGCCGCCTCCATGTTTGACGGTGGGCACTTGGTATCAAACATTGTATCTTTTGTTAACAGGACGTCGAATGTACTTAATCCTATCAGATGACACTAAATTAAATTTGCTTTCGTCGCTCCACAAAATACTAGACCATTCGAACTCGTCCATAGTTTGTGCCGTTTTGCAAACGCAATTCGTAACTTCTTGTTCTTTGCAGATATAAGAGGCTTCTTTGTTAGTCGACGGCCGTATAATCCATAAGATATTAGACGACGTTTGACGGTTGAAACATGAATATCTGTATCGTAATTTTCTTTCAGTTCGTTTTTTATTGTTATTGCCGACTTACAAACATTACTAGCGGATAGTCTTTTTATTATGCGATCAATAGTAAGAATTGTTTTTTTCGGACGGCCACTTCGGGACTTGTTTTCGATAGTCTCTCGTTTATTGAACACTTTATTCCTTATACTAACAAGCTGCCGAGACACGTTAAAATTACGTGCAACTTCTGCTTGTGATTTTCCTTGTTTTAGAGCGGTTATAAGAGCTTTTTTAAAGTCAGTGGAATATTCTTTATGCTTCAGCATGTTTAAAGAATCACAATAAATTGATATAAACACAAATCAAGTAATACTATAACCGACGCTTTGGAAAACTTGAAACTAAATGACTTGTCAAAATACTTTTGAGCGCAAGATATGGAATGTTTGTCATTCAGCGCCTACTATAAACAAACAAGTTTAAACTTGTTGTTTACTTATGACCTGCAATCACATCACACTCATTGATAAACTAAAACGGTTTTTATTTAGCACTATGTAACGCGTAATAATAAAGAATTTCTTGTTGTCAAAATACTTTTGAGCGTTAGTGTATATATATTTAAGCACATTCTTTGCACAAAATCCTGCAAACGGTTCCTACAACTAAATTTATTTCATTCATTAGTTTAAAAAAAATAAAAAATAAACCGCTTTTCTAAGCGGACGCATGCAAGCCCTGGAGGATCTTGGCGCTCATTTTCCAGCTTGTTTTCCCGAGCTTTTGCAAAAATCTTTAACTTTTGTGACGAGAAAAGAGCCGGCGCGAATACCACGTCACAATATATACATATATATATTTGTTCGCGTGTAAATTTTTACACGCAAGTTTTTTGAATTAAATTTTAATTCTTAAATTAATATCGGATGCTGGATTTGCATTACATATATGAGAGATTCCGTCTACCCCCCTGACTAATTTTTTAAAATATTGCGAAAAAATAGTCCTCAGCCAGGAGTCGAACCTGGAATCTCCGGCTTTCCGTCGCCTTCCCCGTTAGGCTACCAAGGCACTTGAAACAGGAGGATCAAACTCTCCTTGTTTTAGTGGCGACAGAGTTTCAATTCGATGGTCCTCGTGCCAGGCGGCAGCACCATCGAACTCTCCCTCTGCCTCTCCTTCTCCTTGTCTAAAAGTGCATTAGCCATAACGGTTTTGCGGCATTTAACAGTTT
The DNA here is from genome assembly GCF_002006095.1 of Pseudomyrmex gracilis. Lineage (NCBI taxonomy): Eukaryota > Metazoa > Arthropoda > Insecta > Hymenoptera > Formicidae > Pseudomyrmex > Pseudomyrmex gracilis. The sequence continues at coordinate 387 of NW_018022887.1, read as the reverse complement.
TGCGGCACGTTATGGTACTGTTTACGACACGTTACGGCATTTTTACATAAAAAATGCCGTATGCACTATGCACAAGAATACTATAAAAATTACATCACATGATGTGATTTTCATAATGTTCTTATGCATAGTGGTGTAATCAGTGACGGTTAAAATGTGTGTAAAACAAAGCAGTGCAGTGCAAAGTGTAGTGCGGTGTATAAAGCAGTGCAATAGTGCGGATAATAAAACGTTTTATTATTAACTATTACGTGCCTTTTTTTATATTTTTTTTATTTTTATCTATAAATATATTTATATAGGGTGGTACTCTATTGACCACAGTACGATTCGACACCGCTCGATTCGACACAGATTTATTCGACACCAAATTATTCGACACCGTAC
>NW_018022886.1:4395-17368 GCF_002006095.1 Pseudomyrmex gracilis | reverse complement strand
CCTATCGTCTGGAGTTTTGAGTTTCCAAACGATAGGAGACCCGTTGGAGTTATTTATTACTATTTATAAAAAAAGGGGTTCGCTATGCGTTGGCGCGTCGCGTCGCATGAAAAAGGGGACCGTGGAGTCTCCAGGACGTAACACTTTTTTTAAGATTAAATTAATGTAAATTGTCCATGAAGAGCCGTTCGTAGGATGTTGTGCGGAAAATATGCCTGTGTATATGTAAACACATGTGCACACATATGGATAAACATACTCACATTTTTCATGTAAATTTTTCTTAATAATAATCATCATCTTAATAATAAAATGTATGTGATATTGCGAGAGAGACTCCAAGTGCCTCGGTAGCCTAACAGGGAAGACGACGGCCCGGAAAACCGGAGATTCCAGGTTCGACTTCTGGCTGAGAAGTATTTTTTCGCAATATTTTAAAATTAGTTCGGGGAGTATTCGGGGTCCTTCATATACGTGATGCAAAACTAGCATCCTATATGAATTTAAAGAATTGAAATTTCAATTCAAAAACTCACATAAAAAATGTGAATATGTTTATCCATATGTGTGCACATGTATATACATATACTCAATGGCCTCCGCCCGACTTAGTGAGGGAGCCTGTGGCAGCCGGAAGGCTATTGCTTCTCCAGGTCCCCCCAAGTCCCAAGCTTGTCCCCCAAAGGACAACGCTCCCACTCGCCGTTGCCTTTGGGGTGCGGCAAGAAGAGGGGGCCGTAGTCCTCTTCAGGCCGCCCCTCCCTGGGGATTTGTGCAATGGCGTAGCAAGTTTCCCAACTTGCCACTCCAAGTCCCCGCCTCCCGTGACCAAAGTCAGGAGGGGTCAATACATTATAAACACATCCTCTACCCGCGATCAAGCAGCCTCCTAATAAAGGCTGGATTCAGGAGTCATGCCCGAGCCATGATTCCTCCACCCCGTGCCCGGAAAGCTGCCCCCAAGCCGAGCCTATTTGCTCGACTTGGAGGACTTAGATTCAGGCCTGGTCCTGCCTGGAAGTGGGGAGGGCGGATCCCCTCTTCTCTGTCGCTTGAGGAGAGACTCCTTGGTAGAGTTCTTCCCCTCTGATCCTGGGGCCTTCTGCGCCGCATCTTTAAACAAGCGGGGCCCGGCAACCTTGCGGTCTCTGACCCCGCACACACTTCTTTTGTGAAGGGAGGGAGGCGCCGTCCCCTCTCTGTTCTCCCTCAGTCTCCGATCCCATCCGCGGAGCGGAGGCCTCCTTTTTCGGGGGGGCCGAGGCCGCAGTGAGATCCCCCCGTTTACCCGCGGCGGGCTCCGTCGCCCCCGCGTGCCATGAGGAGGTGGATGGGAGAGATGGATCCTCCCATTCCTCCTCCGGCCACAACCGGGCCATTCCTTCTTCCGGAGAAAGGAAGTAAACCCCCTCTCTATCTTCTTCCCATCCGGAAGAGTTCCCGTCAGGGGATCCGGCATCTCGGGTCCTTCGTTTCCTCCTCTTCTTCTTTAGAGAGAGGGCAGAGCTCGCCCCCTCCCCACCCTCCTTACCGTCGGATGGCAGCGGAGGCGCCGGCACAACGCCGGCGCCCTACCTAGTGGCTGTGTTTTTCCTAGGGATGTGGGCACAACTTGCGCCGCCCATCCGGTGGTTTGATGGCTGCCCCCGGCCCGCACACAGGGTGCACTTGGAGGCAGTCCTGCAAGTGATGGCGAGGTGGCCATCCTTCCCGCATCGGTAGCACGCAGCGCTCCGGTTTTCGCCGGAGCACATGCGCGCAATGTGCCCGTATTCGAGGCACCGGTAGCACTGCATACGTCGTGCTTTCAGTGCCTCGACGGGGAGTTCAAACCACTCCACCCCGATCCTATTTATCTATTTATCTATCTATCTATCTATCTATCTATCTCTCTTTTTCTTTTATATATATATATATTGTGACGTTTTTTTGCGGTGGTAACGTAATTCTCGCGCCGCTTCCCCGCAAACAAAGATTACTTTACGGGACTCGGGTGAGCGCCCGCGAGAAGGCAACGTCGAATCCCGGGCAGGATAGAAAAGATAATCCGGAAAGAGCACCGCCGGGCCGAGTCGACGAATACTTGGTTATAATTTTGGGCCAGACGCGGAGTCGCATCAAAAATCAGCGTCACTCGACACAATCCGACTAGCTCTTTTAGGAACGGAGAAGGGCTGGGTTGAGTAGAAATTCGGAATGCAGGCTGTCCCTTAACCTCGCTTCGATAGGAAGCTCGGATGAAAGAGAAAGAATTAGAATTAATCAGTACAAAGTAATAATTAATTGACAATTTATTACGCAGATAGAAATGCAAGATAGAGTTAATGTAGAAATAATATAAAAGAAATGATAGAAAGAGTAATAGAAAAAGAAAAAGATAGGTTACAATATGATATAACAGCGATTAGATAACAGAGATAATATAGAAGAAATAATATAAAAGAAATATGAGACAGAACAAACTAAGGTCGTAGAATCGAAAATTGTACAAACGAAAAGCTACGGAATCCACGACGGGTTACGCCACTTAACAGACCGTGTCACGCGAGGTAACGAGACAAAGTACTCAATCGAAACGATACCGCAAAAGTACTGGACGAGAGACTGTACTCGAGGATTCCAGCCGAAAGATAACAAGCGCAGGCACGAGAATATAGCAATCGCGGGGCGCAAAGCTAGATGCAGACTAAACAGCTAGAGAGTGCAAGCAGATGTGCAGGGCAAACAATACGCCGCACTAAAATAGCGTGCATTCGCCTTTTCACAAGCCGTAGATCAACACGGACTTACTTGTTTCGCTGAGGATCGCAAGTGGGTCGACTGGCTCACCCTGCCACGCAGCTTTCGCCGGTTTTGTGTCGCTAGGCCCAAAAGATCACGTCGAGCCGATTTCTTAATCTACGCGCATGCACTCGACAAAAAATACTCGCAATACGGAGCGAAGTGGGTGCGACGTCGGAGTTTGCTTTTACTTTTCGATTACCGCAAAACGATTAGCAACGCGCTCTATCTTGGCGCTAGAAAAATCGGCAGTACGATACGTTACTCGATCGCGAATAATCCCGGACAAATTATACGCTCGAAATGTGACACGCATTCACTGTACGCTCGCGAATAGCTCGGCGATAATTGCCCTGAAAATTCACCACCCGAGACTGCCGTTAATCCGCACGTTAGCTCGGTTTGATATTTCTTCCCGATCAACCTTGCTTCCGACTCGCACGCACCTTACTCCAGCCGATCTCACGAGAAAAATCCGATATCGTTATGACGATTTCTTACCGCGGCGGATGATTGCCGTCGGTAGACAAAATCCGACGGTACGCGGGCGATACGTTACAATAATCACGGCACACGCACAGCGAATATGCTCGCTAGACAAACAAAACAAAAAAAAAGGAAATAGAAACGGACGGACACAAATAACGCAAATAAGCTACTTAGCGCCGGATCGCCACTCCAGGGCTTGACTTTAATTCGCGAAATTACTACGAAACATGCACTTAAACTACGAACCTACAAACGACTGCCACAAAGCCCCGTGAAGCCCGATTCTGGCCGCTGTCGAAAAGCAATTGTGAACACGGCCAAGGATACGTCCTTGCCGTCACAAACAAAACGCGAAAGGCAAGCGACCAGCCTCGACACGAGGCCTGTGCGACGCAGATTCGTGGCTAACAAGACTGAAACGGGCACCTCACCGTTGTCCGTTGTCCTCCGTCATTTCCCGGTCTCCTCCGTCCGGATTGACTCTTTCAGCGCTCCTTGATTCTGCCGGGATCACCCTCTCGACGAGAATCATTTTGCCTCGAATCCAAAATTACGGCACGGCAGACTTATTAGGCGGCACGGAAGATACGCGTACGCACGAGAGCCCGAAAAGATACGTGTGTCTCGCACAGCTGTTCGCAACCAAGAGCAAGAAGATTTTGTTCGATAAGCGGTCGATACCCCGGGCAGCGCTGAGGTCGCATGGGGTAGGTCGCGGGGCCAATCAGGTCGCAGGATTAGCAGCGCGGCTCGCAAGCTCGCCCGCAGGCGGCAGGATCAGCGGGCCGCGAAATTTGAACGCTCGCAGTGTCTATTACTATGATACAGCAGCATCAGCAAAAGGCAGCAAGCAGCGGGGCGGGATAGCAATCCAGGAGATGCAGCAACGACACAAGCAGCGGGTCCTTGAAACCATGCAACCGGAGGGCTGGAACACAGCACATCTCGGCGTAGGCCGGCTCGTCGATGGTTCGTTCCGCCCCTTCTGCTAGGCTGAAGCGCCGATGTTCCGCTGTGGCCTCTGCATGCAGTCACCTACCCTGGCTCTCAGCGTGACCTTGGGGCGAGACTTCGCGCCTCTGTTCTTTTCTTTCTCTCTCGTTCGGGCACCGCATGATGTCCTTGGCGGAAAGTCCCACGATGTCTTTAGGACGGTGAGGCGCCGAAATTACATATAATATAAAAAATAAAAATAAAATAATATTCTAAGCGGACGCATGAAAACCCTGGAGGATCTTGGCGCTCGTTTTTCAGCTCGTTTTCCCGGGCTCCCGCGAAAATCTCTTAACTTTTGTGACGGGGAAAGAGCGGCGCAAATACCACGTCACAATATATATATATATATATATTCTGACGAGCAACTCGCATTTGGATCTTTTATCGAGAGTTTCGCACAACTTCGGCACGTCTTCCACCATTATATAACAGAAAAATTACTCACCAGATTTTGTTAGTTGGGCGCCAGGCGTGAATTTACACGCCGCACGACAAAATCTTGATTTTATTTACTATGATTCTTTAAATTAACATCGATGTGACGGCAGCATAATTTAGTAGCTCAGTGTTGTGACTCGAAAAGTAGTGAGGTGATTAAGAGTTAGTTGAGGTCACAACGACAAAGAATAAGTAGTTAAGGCGGCGCAATCACGAGGTAGTTGTGGTAAGCGTTCCGAGAACGCCCGGTTGCATCAGGCGAAACACAGGCAGCTTGCTTGGTCAGCTAGGTGGACAACAAAGCCGTTTTCGGGAAACGCTGTCGAAATTGAAGACGAGCGCGTTGCCCTTCGGAGCTCGCGCCACGTTCTGATTGGTCAAGAGATCTGATCAGGAACTGACACAAAGTTGTACATAAGGACCGGCGGAACGGAACTTAAGAGAGTCTCCGAGCCGTCGTCTTATTAGCATAATTAGCAATAAGGATTTGTAAGGAAAGACAGAATAAACCATTCGGAAACCCAAGGAGACTAAGCTATTTCTCTCGCATCTTCTCAGAAATCCTAAAAAAACTCAAGTATCGCCGCGGCGGTACAACCAGTGTTCACAGTTTTGGCTTCCTTACAGCATGCTGAAGCGGTGGAAGGGATGCGCACAATAGCAGCGAGTTTATGCAGGTAGAATTCGTTGCTGTTGTGCGCATCTCTTCCACCGCTTTAGCATGCTGTAAAGAAGCCAAAACTGTGAACACTGGGTACAACATCAGTTTGATAAGAAATACGGAGAGGCGTGGGCTCAGGAGGCAGTGTTTTTAAATAATGGCAAAGAAACTTGATCGTTTAGTAGTATTTGCAATATATTTTAATAACAGCGGTTGTATATAATTCTGGACGGTCAGAAGGTCACCGGCCAGAAGAAATTTCGGCAGTACAAAAAAAATTAATCGGCGTAAAACATAAATAATGAAAGAAAAAAAAACATAAAGAATGATATAATTAAGGAGACGTAAAACTTTTACATATGTTACGTGCTCACGGTCGGCAACAAATTCAGAAAAATGAGTTCTTCGCCTGTATTTCCGTTCGCGACCGCGTATCAAGATGGGTCATCGAAAAGTATCGGACTCCTCTAATATCTTCAGTTAGAATGCATTTTGGAGAAAATGTCCAATAGCAAAGTTGTATGGTTTCAAGCGAGGAGTAAGATGACGACCTTGACTTTGATCTTGACCATGTCCTTTAAGGTCATTTCAAAGTTAACCTTATTTTTTTAAATGAAACTTTTTACATTTTATTGCATATTTTTATAGCTTATCTCAAAAGCTTTCCAAAACAATATAATAAAACATTTTTTCATTAAGTACTTTTTGAGTTATAAAGGTTTGAAGTTAACAATTTTTTGACACAAAATGTAAAATATCTTGTAAAATATTATTTAGTTTTCAGTAATCATAACCTTATATTTTTGTGCGCGGAATAATGAGACCACTTAATTGGTTTAAAGAAAAAACATTAATCAAAAAGTGTCGGATCCCCCTAATATTTTCAGTAAAAATGCATTTCAAAAAAATGTCCAATAGCAAAGTTGTACGGCTTCAAGCGGTTATGCTAGTAGGCTACTGTAGAAAACTGCCCGAAGGTGATTGAGAGAAGTTGCTCGAATGCGTGATGTCTGAAGGCGTTAGCGGGAATCTGTCCGAAAGCGTTGGCGGGGCCGATCTTTATTCTCTCACTCTTGCAGGCACCTCTGTACGAACTCACACGCCACTCTTGTGTGGACCCACACGCCACTCTTGCCTTAACTGGTCGGAATCACACGCCACTTAACAAATTGTTAATTTCAAACCTTTATAACTCAAAAAATACTTAATGACAAAATGTTTTATTATAGTGTTTTGGAAAGCTCTCAAGATAAGCTATAAGCTATAAAAAAATAAAGTTAACCTTGAAATGACCTTAAAGGACATGATCAAGATCGAAGTCAAGGTCATCATCTTACTCCTTGCTTGAAACCATACAACTTTGCTATTGGACATTTTCTCCAAAATGCATTCTAACTGAAGATATTAGAGGAGTCCGATACTTTTCGATGATCCTGTATTTTATCGCGCGAGAAGGGTTTTATCTAGGCGGAGGAATGCGCTGTCGTATGCAAAACGCTAGACAAAGCGCGCGGTCGGCGCGCGCCCGTCGCTTAGCGCAAATAAGATAAGAGACGCAACGCTATATCGCGGCCCGACGGCTAAAAATCTCGGCACGATTCGCACTTACAACTCTCAATATCAAAAAATGCAGAAAAATGGTATTCCGTATTTATAAATTACACGCTCCGTGAGAATGATAACGTATAGACGCGACACAAAGATACGAGATACAAAATACAAAAAAAAATGAAAACAGTACGCGCACGAATAACGAGCGGGATTTTGCCCGGATTGTTGCGACCGTGTTACGGCGAGAAAGCAGCAAAGAAAATATTCTACGGCAAGAGCCGCTTTTATAAATTTATTGCGTAATGTAATAATCAAACGCGAATATTCAGCGCGGCATCGAGCTGACAAACGATGTGCAGACTTGATCCGCGTCTGTATAATACAGGCAAGACAAAATATGCGAGAGAGAGAGCGAGCGATCACTTACGTTCGTCGGCACCTTCCTCACTTGGCTTTTCTAGCTTTACAAAATCAGATCTTTCTCGGCAGTTTCCCTCAGGATTGTTCCCCGGGCACTCTGTAATCTCGGTTCCTCCTCAGGCACACCTCACGTCACTTACTTTTAGCACAGTTCTTTTCGGAGGCGAGGAACTCGCGTCGTTCACGGCACGCACAACAATGAAGCTGATTCTTGCGGCAATTACTCTCGATGTCTCACACTGTTCGCAGCGCCAGGTAACGAGCCAATCGTATTTTTATTCTTGCGGCGCTGTAATTGACAACGGCCATGTGCGTCTCGTCAACACATCGGCTTGGGCCATTTGTTGGCCGTAACCGGCCCGTTCTGCGTCAATTTTCATGTAGATGAGCTTACTTCGGCTCATCTCCTCGCATCACGAGACCAAGAACTCCAAAGGGAGCTCCGCTCCGGTTTTCGTGGAGTGCTAGCATCTCCCGTTTTTCTATTCCGTCGCCGACATCCTCGCCGAGCGTCTCGTACCGGTGACGTCTCTACGGCTCTGCGCCGTTGTCTGTCTCTATCGTCGCTTCTCTTTGCTCCACCTTGTCCGACGTTACGCACCGTGAGCTGCTCTCTCTCTCTCTCTCTCTCTCTCTCTCTCTCTCTCTCTCTCTCTTAGCGCTGAAATAAACAACCAATGGTGCGTTCCGTTTCTCGCATGATGCGCATAGAAGCATAGAAAATCGTTCCGTTTCTCTTCATGCGCACTTGCTGCATGCATGATCCAACCCAATCGTTCCGCCTCTTCCGGTGCATGAGATCGCATAAAGTGCCCTACTTCGCGAGCTGAGGCACCTCATGCAGCTCATGCATTTCGCGCGAAAAACGAACGAGTGGTATCCTAGTACCACTTGTTCAACATAATCTGTTAATTTTTCACGAGAAATTGTTTCTCTTGTGTTTCTTATCATCTGAATATCAAACAACGTGGACTCAGTTTTGTCACTACTTGAAAGTGTATCACTTTCATCACTGCTTTCATCACTTATAAAATAAGAATCTTCTTTTTTTATTGTAAAAGATGTAACGGTAATTAAAAAAATTATTTGTGATTTTTTTAAATTGTCATCCACGCTCTTTTTCTTTAGCCTCTTGCACAATGCGTGGAAATAGTAATAGCGATAAGCAATAGACACAGAATTCCAACTCGTCGGAAAATTTGTCGCTATTGCTTATTTATAAATATAAACGTTATTCATAAATATAAACTCTTTAAAACTAGTGTTATTTCTATCGCTATCGCTATTTCTTCCATTATGCAAGAGGCTTTTCGTTTTTGCTGATAGCTCAGGAGACCTGTTCTAAGTTTATAGGTTAGCCGCATGAATTGCATGAAATCCGTTCCGTTATAAAAGCATATAATGCGTGCACGAAGAAACGGAACGGCTTCTGCACTTCATGCTCTACATTAAACATTCATGCATTTCATGCAAGAAACGGAACGCACCCCAAGTAGCCGCCAAGTCGCAGTCGTACAGCACAAAAATACTGACGGAGACGCAATTACACAATCAAAGATAGGCTGAAAAGAACATAAATAACAAATTAATATACATCTTAGTACATAAATTATTCGTTCAATATAACAGAGGCGCCTTCGCAAAATTAAGCGCATTTGCCTGCGCAACGCGGCAATTTGCCTAACGAGCTGCTCTCCCTCAAATAGTGGAAGACGCGAGCTCACCGCCTCCTCTGCCGGCCGAAATTATGTCTTTGTGACAGACACGAAAAGTGTCACGTCACAATATATATATATATACTATATATATTATATTACAGATCTGTCAAAAGTGTGTGTACACGCCTATGATACTCGGTAAACAAAGTGTTAATAATTTGCCAACTGAATGAAATTCGAGCAATGTATTAGGAGTCATCTATCAAGCTAATTTATGTTTCTTCAACAATTCTGTTAAAATTATTATTTTTAATAACAACAAATCTGTCAAATTCTTTAGAGTTCTACAACTTACTAGTTTCGGCACCTTTATGTTATAAAAGATGTCTCTGACAGTATAAATTTAAACAGTAGTCAACAGTAACAAACGCTAATTATAAAGGTTCATTCTTCACTATACTACCACGCGTTACTGAAAACACTTTTGAGACAAAAGATAAAGCAACATAACAAAAAGAACTTTACGTTACAAGAGACACCTCTGATATGATAAATTACAAACATAATTATCACGTTAATTGTATGAGCACGTTGATTGATATAAGAAAGTTTGAACATAGCCAGAATACATTGATTGTAAATGTTCATATTATTTAATACACTACCACATAGTAACAAAACATTTCTTGTAGAAAAGTAAAGCTTTATGCTACACAAGACGCTCAGGCACAAAACATTTAGAACATAGCTAGAACATGTTACTGTAAGGTAAATGCCTCGGTATCCAGACGCTTAAGGAATAGCGGCAAAATATCTACTGATTTAATGTGTAAAAGTACCATAAAATTAAACAATTTTTATTTTATTACGAGTTGATACAATCAATTATTGAAAACTGAAACAATTAACTTTCTGAATTACGTTAGATGTATTTATTTTAATAAAAAAATATAAACATGTGCAAATATCCCAGTAAACGGACAATTCAAAAGTACATTTTTAACTAATCATTTTCAATGTTATATAATCATTACTTCACTTTATGTTAATAAATTTGTATATTTTACAATAAAAAGTTTTGTTTTTAATTATATTAAAAATTAGGATACAAAATGAATAAAATTTGTATTATTGTCCGAATACCGGGACATGTCCGGATACTAGGACATTTACCTTAAATGCTTTAAAATAATTTTTCCAAAACACGTTTAGAAATTCTGACCAAACGAAAAAATGAACCAACTTTATGTCACAAAAGACATCTCTGGCACAATTTAACACATAGCCAGCAAATGTTGCATATCAAACTTTCATTTTTATTAGTATTATTACACACGTTTTCAAAAGCACTTCTGAGAGACAAGACAAAGCAAACTTACATCACAATAGACGCTTCTGACAGTAAAAATATAAATTATAGATAACACACTTCAACTAAAACTATTTTATAATAATTATTACTTCAGCACACATTTACAAAAACGCTTCTGGGAAGAAAGACAAAGCAACTTTACAGTCAAAAAAATGCATCTGACATTGTTTTATTTTAATATTATTTAAAAAATAGTCGGCATGCGTTGGCAGTTCATAATAATGGTTAGACCAGCACACGGTTTTGAAAACGCTTCTGGGAGGAAAAACGAAGCAACTTTACAGTCAAAAAGATAAATCTGACATTATTTTGTGACGGGGCAACCCGCCACTATGTACAGACGGCGTCATTAATTCGAAGAATAAGCGCGGGAATCGGAGGGCAAGCGGGGCGGTTGCTCGTAGCGCCAACGGGCGCCGTACTAACTAACTAGTAGCTACTAGTGATTGCTAGTGTTACCGAGTGCACTTTCTCCGAATCATGTAAACGCGCCCTACGTCTAGGGAAATCAAGCGCCGCGACCGCAAACAGCACCGCGCCGGCGCAGAATCCCACTCGCGGGCCTGCGCGCATCGCACGCCGCGCCCCGGACCGAGTTCGGGCCGCCGCCACGTATATAAGGCGGGCGAAACCGGCTCCGAGCACCATTCCTTTCCCGTCCTGCTCTCCGAGGTGTTGACTCGGAAGCAACTCCTAGGTCTCCAAGGTGCTGACTCGGAACCGACAACTTCTCCGAGATGCTGACTCGGAAAACACCTGCTCCAATCTCCGAGGTGTTGACTCGGAAGGATCCCGTACCCACCGTGCCCGAGGCATTGGCCCAGGTACACCGACCGTCCCATCGGCCGTTCTCACGGCCTGGCGATAGCCGTTCTCACGGCCTGGCGATAGCCGTTTTCACGGCTCTCCGGAACAGCCGTTCTCACGGCTCACCTGGACATCTCTCGCTACTAGGTAGCAAACCCGCCACCGTAGACCGCGAGCACCACGTCGTGCCGCGACCCTCCGCGTCCGCGCATCGCGCCACCGACGCCGATACACGCTTTCGCGTTCCCGTAACCAGAAACTCTTCGTTGTATATATTCGCGACTCTCCCTCCTTAGTACGTAAGATTCCGATCCGTTACCGCGTCGGCCGAGACCGACCCGTTGACAGCTTGCGCGCGCCAATCACAGCCGCGAACCGCCAATCTGTAAGGGTTTCGTGCCCCGCGTCGTTTAGACATTGTATAATATATAGTCAGAAGTATTAAGAATATAGAATCATTGCATTACAGAAGTAACCGAACGTGTCGCAATCTCTTCTGTCCCCTCACCCGAATCCTGATCTGACCGAGCTGTTCGGCAAGCGGAAGGCCGGGCAAGCCGCGCGTTACACGGCGGCTCCGTTACAATTTTATATTAATATTATTTAAAAAGTAGCTAGCATGCGTTGGCAGTTTATAATAATTTTTCACCAGCACACATTTTCACAAACGCCTCTGGGAGAAAAGACGAAGCAACTTTACAGTCAAAAAGATGCATTTGATATTGTTTTATATTAATATCCTTGATAGGAAAGTTTATAAAGTTATGTGACAAAATCTTGCATAAAAATTGTAATTTGCAATTATATAGATATATTTTAGGAAATAGACATAAAAACATTAATCTTTTATAAAATATTTATAAGAATAACGAAATAAATTAAATTCAAGTCGAGTTATTTGGGCAGTTTTGCAAGATGTTATGCAGAGAATGTGCTAATATATATGCATATATATATGCATTATATTTTTGACGAAATAATTTTTTTTTCCTCCATGTAGGATGCTGGATTTGCATCACATATATAAGAAGGAAAATATTTATTTGTTTGCAAAATTACTTTCCAAATACTATTTCGGCAAAAGAATAACGATCCCATGCAGAACGTGACGTCTATTAGAGGTCCATACAACATCCACAGCTCCATTTCCATGATGGATGATGAATGGACGTCTAATGCATATCTATGCTACGTCCACTATAGATATCCATAAAAAAATCTATCATAAACATCCATTAGACGTATATTATAGATATTTATCAGATATATTTTCCAAGACCTAATAAATTACTAAAAAATATTCATTTGCCATGCTTTTCATTATTTATTTACCTAATTGGTCGGTTATTATCGCATAGAAAATATTTATATAGCTCCGTGTGAAGTTTATCTCCATGATAAATGACAGAAAGACATGTAAATGGATTTTTATATTAAATCCATTATTTTTAAGAACTTATGCAATTATTAAGAGTGTATTTAACATACAAAGATGTTTTTTCGAGTTTGAACCGCGTTAGTATCATTTTTATACCGACGTTTCGTGAACATTACAGCTCACTTCATCAGAGTTTAAAGAGCAGCCTGATACTGAGATGCTCTTGGTCAAGTGTCCCTTTCTATAGCGCTAGATTGGAGTGGGAGGGGGTGTGGTGGAGGAGAAGTGGAATGGTAAGAAGGAGGGGAGAATGTGTTATGGCAAGATGGAATGGGGCGGGTTCCGTTTGACCACAGTACGATTCGACACCGCTCGATTCGACACAGATTTATTCGACACCAAATTATTCGACACCGTACGAT
>NW_018022886.1:0-2685 GCF_002006095.1 Pseudomyrmex gracilis | reverse complement strand
GAATCGTACGGTGTCGAATAATTTGGTGTCGAATAAATCTGTGTCGAATCGAGCGGTGTCGAATCGTACTGTGGTCAAACGGAACCCGCCCCATAAATTCTATCGAAAAATCACTCAAATTTTGTAGAGGTTATGTAGCGCATTACAAACATTCGCGTGATTGTTAATAGTACGTAGTAGTTTTATTTAACAACGTGTCTCTTCAGTTTCTTGTATTTATGTGTTATAAATTTTTTAATATAGTTATACTATTTTAAACAATTAAAGAATCTTTTTAAGGCTCTGAAGTTTTCCAATCTAATAAATATATGTAAATTCGGTCATGAGAGCCGTTCGCTAGGTGTTGTGCGTAAATTATACGTGTATATATATACATATATACGTGTTCACGTGTAAATTTTTTTTTTTTTTTTTTACACGTGAAATTCGAATTGTAATAACAATTCTAAAATTCATATAGGATGCTATATTTGCATCTCATATATGAGAAATCCCAATTACCCCCCCTAATTAATTATACTATTTTATTATTTTTTCCATACAGGTTGAGTATTTTATGACATGTGTGAATTGTTGACTTATTGGATTTAATTTTATTATATAAAATATGGTGAAGCTAGTTGTGCCAAGAGTACATTGGACAAGATTTAGTATCTTTACAATGTGTGATATAAATTTTCTATTGTATGACATCACATGCTTAGATATAATAAATAAGATTAGAATATGATACTATAAGACTTGCATTTTTAGTTGTCAGCAAAGCCAAAAGCTATACTCGATGATGAAACATTAAATTTGATTTCTAACAATAGCCTAAAATATAGGCATCATCCTGGTATTGTCAAACCTAGAACACCAGTATTCTTAGAGCATGGGCATCAAAGAAAATAGAAAATATCTTGAAAGATATAGAATACACAATTGGGTATATCATTAATATGTTTACAAACATTTATATAATAATATATTGTATATATTGTAAAGTTGTCATAGTAACATTATATATTGTAACATTTGTTATAATATATGAAAAATAACTTGTGTACACCATTTTATAATGTTACTTTTCAGGAAAAAATAACATAAGCTTGAAAGAATTGAAAGAAAGTGTAAAAAAATTATTTTGCCATTCTCATGGTCGTCATTCGCCGCTGAAGCAATCACAACTGCCAGAAAAATTACAAAAAGTAGAAAAATGTTTGAATGCTAATCGTAATCAGAAAATATCTATAGAAGACATAAATTTCGTACGGATAAAAGAGCAAGGCAAATTTTGAAGACCAATGTATACAATTGGCAACCAATTAATTTTAATAAGCTCACTTACGTATCTGCTTGGTAGAGAAGTTCAAAATTATGCGGTTATATATGTAGGATTCTGGATAAGATCAGAACACGTGACAAAGAATTCAAACGTAGAAGACAATTTGACTTTGGCTCTGGTCTTGGTACGGTCATGTGGTAAATGTCAAAATATCATGTAAACTTCAAAAATAATCATCTAATATATAATTGTTATGCAAACTTGGTTAGCATATCTAAGAAATAAAATAATAAACATTTTGATAAGACTGCTTCCGAAATTTGGTCAGACTCGCTACAGGAATATCTTTGTGTCAAAGTATCAGAATCAATTATTGAAATGTCGGAAATATTAGCAAAAATTGCCACGCCCGAAATTAAAGACATTTTTTAGTGCCAATATTTTTCTGTCGCCGCAAATGTAAAAGCAATATAAAATATTTTATATACACTAATATAAATATTATATATACACTAAAATGATTTTGGTTTTCTTATAATTTGAAAGTTTTGTTTCTTTTTTAGCTCACTTACAATATTGCAGTGAGCGCATATTCTTTATTTGAATTGCCAAGTGCGGAATTTATGTTTAAAAAAGCATTTATATAGTGCATTTATATAAGTTTTATTTATATTGTACATATAGTACAATGTTTGTGTGACAAAAAACACGTAACTCTCCTCCAAAATTTAACAGAATATATTTGACAAATACCATTATCTTAATTTTTTGATTAAATACATTTTTTAATGCATTTTTCTACAATTTTTGGGGAAATGACATGTATATAATGTTGTTTTATTTTTCTTGTAATTATCTTTCTTGATAATATTATATATGTTATTTTGTAGCTTTTAGAAACAGTTAATGCTGTCAATCACTACAGAGAGAATTATCTCTACAAATTGCTTTTTACACGCATCAGCCATTTGGATTTAAAAGCAAGAAGGTGCAGCATCAGTTCTTGTTAAGTATGGAACGGATTGTTGAGATTGGTCTAGATACTTGGAAAATAAAATAAGGAGATTATAAGAAGACATACAAGTATATATATAGTCAGTCTATTTCTTCACAGTGCTTATAAGGGGTACTACAGCAAAATGTTGTTTGTCCACACATGGCATTTTCATAAATTTGAGGATAATTTTGTCCAGTAGCCAAATTTGTAAACAAGATAACTGTCTAACTTTATATACGAGGTGTGATCAAAAAGTAAGGTGACTCTTTGAATTTCGCGCGCTCAGTACACTTTAATTTCAAAATTTTTGTTGTTGTTGTGTTGGTACACTCGTCACGATCATATGTTCACAGTTTTGACTATATAGCATGTGTTGTTTTTATGTGAGAGGCATACAGGTTAGACTCGTGTTTGCGTGCTC
>NW_018022885.1:9959-17328 GCF_002006095.1 Pseudomyrmex gracilis | reverse complement strand
AGTGGTGTTTAGTTGCTACTTTCCCCCCAGCGCAAGCAGGGCGGAGCTCCGCAAATCCCTCGATGCTCTCTCCGAGAGCATAGAGAGGGTGGGTGGGGAGTCCCACCTGGTGCTGGGCGATGTTAACGCCTGGTCCACACGGTGGGGCTCCGCCTCCACGAATGTGCGAGGGAGAGAGGTCGAGGGATGGGCAGATAGAACCGGATTGTCCCTGCTCAACCGGGGGACGGTGGCGACGTGCGTCCGGCCCCAGGAGTCCTCCGTTGTGGATCTATCCTGGGCGTCGGCGGCTGCGGCCCCGCTGATCCGGCGGTGAAAGGTTCTCCGAGGCGTGGAGACCCTGTCGGATCACCGATACATCGGCATGTCCATGGTCGATGAGGAGGGGGGTGCCCGCCCGAGGTATGTTTTTCCTCGGTGGAAGCGGGACCCTTGGGACCTGGACATGTTTGAGGCGGTGGTCCGGGGATCAGCGTGGGTTGTCGCCGGGGACCGGGATGGGTCCTTGGCGGAGGAGGTCGAGTGGCTGGCCCGCGTGTGTGCGGACGCATGTAACGCGTCGATGGCCCGCGCGGTTTGGCCGGGACCTCGCAGGGCCATGTACTGGTGGTCGGCAGAGATCGCTGATCTCAGGACACGGTGCATGGTCCTGCGCCGGCGATACACCCGGGCACGAGGGCGTCGTCAGTATGACCCGGATGCAGTAGAGGCCTTGCGCGTCCATCTGCGCGAGGCACAGCGCGCCCTCCGTCAGGCCATCATGACGGCAAAAGGGGCGGCGTGGAGGAACCTCACGGATACCCTAAATAGGGATCCGTGGGGTTTGGCATACCGGGTGGTGCTGGCGCACCTGAGACCATCTGGCCCGGGGATAACGGAGCAGCTGCCGGTGGGTGCGGTCCGGACTTTGTTTCCCCTCCGAGAGGAGGCCTGTCCGGGCCCGCCGGGCCGCATACCGTGGCGAGACGAGTTCGCCGTGGGGGCGGAGGAGCTCCGCGAGGCGTGCCGTCGTCTGCGGGGGCGGCGTACTGCCCAAGGGATGGACGGGGTCACGTGCGAGGCCCTGGGGCGGGTGGCATCCTTGGTCCCGGAGGTGTTGTTGCGTTGTTATACGCGGTGCCTCCGGGAGGGGTGCTTCCCGCGGGCGTGGAAGGGGGCCAGGTTGGTGCTGGTCCCCAAGGCGCCCCGCCCGGGAGCTTCCCCCTCGTCCTATAGGCCGTTATTCCTCTTGGACGAGGTGGGCAAACTCTTTGAGCGGGTCTTGGCGACCCGCATCGAGGGGGTCGTGCGGAGGAACGGGGGCCTGTCGGACCGGCAGTTTGGGTTTCGACCGGCGCTCTCCACGTGTGATGCGGTACTCCGTGTCCGGGAGATCGCCGGAGACTACTTGGCTCGGGGGAGGACGTGCGTTGCGGTTAGTTTGGATATCCGCAACGCGTTTAACTCCCTGTCTTGGGGTGGCGTCCGTGCGGCTTTGCGGGATTGGGGTCTCCCTACTTACCTGCGGGCCGTCCTGGACGACTACCTTTCGGACAGGTTTGTCTATTATCCCTGTCGGGACGGGGAGTCCCACGCTGTCACCTGCGGGGTGCCACAGGGCTCTGTTCTGGGGCCCCTGCTGTGGGACCTTACTTACGACGCGGTGTTGCGGATCCGGCTGCCGCCGCACGTGGACGTCGTATGCTACGCCGACGATACACTTGTGTTAGTGGCGGGCTGCAACGTCCGGGAGGCCAGGCTCCGCGCGACCCTTGCGGTGGCCGTAGTGTCAGAGTATATCTCCACATTCGGCCTCGCCCTGGCTGCCAACAAGACGGAGGTGGTGATTTCTCGCCCTCCGGGGGGACGGCCCGGAGATCCGGTTAGAGTGTGGGTTGGGGAGGCCCAGGTTGTGTCGCGCACGTCTATGCGCTACCTGGGCCTCCTCGTAGATCAGGAGTAGTCCTGGAAGGACCACTTTGAGTACGCGGCGGAGAAGGCCAGACGGGTGGCGTCGGCGCTGTTGCGCCTGCTGCCAAATGTTCGGGGCCCTGGGGAGGCCGCGAGGCGGTTATATCTGGGCGTCGTGCATTCTGTTTTAATGTACGGCGCCCCGGTCTGATGGGAGGCGCTTTGTCGGGGCCGTCTTGGGGCTCCGTTCAGTCGGGTGCAAAGGGTGGTGGCTCAACGGGTGGCCCGGGCCTACCGTACTGTCGCGCTATGCCGAGATTTTCGCAAACATCCGCGAAGGTAGAGCCCGGGGTGTTGAGCCCCCCCCGGATAGTGACGATGCTGTTTGTCGTCGAGCGCACCGGCGTATGGTGCGTAGGAAGGAGAGGGTGGTCGTCCCCTCTCGATATGGCATCAGGGTGCGGGAGGCCGTTGGCCCGGTGTTGGAGTCATGGGTGGGTCGGAGACACGGGGAGGTCCTACCATCTCACCCGGGTCCTCACCGGGCACGGATGCTTTGGGGACTACCTTTACCGTATAAATAAGGTAGTTTCGCCAGCGTGTGCCCATTGCGGCGCCGCAGTGGATTCCGCTCAGCACACGCTGGCGGACTGTCCCGCTTGGGACCGGGCACGGGCCGCCCTAACATCATCGGCGGCGGGCGGGGATCTCTCCCTTCCGGCGCTTGTGCGCCGGATGTTAGGGGATCCCGACGCATGGCGGGCCGTCGTGCATTTTTGTACCACGGTCATGACCGCCAAAGAGGAGGAAGAGCGTGCCCGGCAGGGGCAGCCCCGGGGAAGACCGAGGAGGGGCGATTAGCCTCTCCTTATCACTCATTAACAGGGTGATAGTACTTGTCCCTGCCCCCGCCTTGACCGGAGCGGGAGCAGGAGTTCGCGCGTCTGGTTGGGCGGTGGGCAGAAAGGACAAAGGGCTACAGGTGGAGGGAGCGGGGGCTCTCTCCCATCATTGCACGCAGCCCAAGATATGATGGCCAGGGAGCGTGGTCCTCTCTGGCCATCAAGAAATTTTAGGAGGGTGGTGACACCTAGGCCGCCAGTGCACTAGGGAGGGTTCCGAAAAGTATAGCCGCAAGGCTTTCCAGGGCCCTCCCTGGCAGTGCAGGAAAAATCACCGGGGAGTTTTAGTTGGTATCCCTCCCAATTCATTTTGGGAGGGGAGTCCAACATAACCCTGGCCTCTCCCCCGAGGGGTCAGGGTATGCGTAACGCATTTCTCCCCGTAAAAAAAAACAAAAGGAGTGTTCTGGACCTGGGAGTGGTACACCACCTTGACGTGGTTCTCAGGCTTGTGTACCGTGATGATCTGAGGGGCTATGCCGGCGGGAACTTTGGTTCCTGGCAGGGTCTCCCTTGCCGGACAAGTCCTCAGTGAGCGGTCAGACTAAGAGTGTACTTAGGGGAAGGAAACCCCGATCCCAAACCCGGGCAGGATGGGCTCGTTACCCTTGGTTGGGAACCGTCCTAGGAGAAGGACACTCCAAAAATAAACCAACCTTTAGAAAATATGGGATGTCGACACTGAAGGAGAATACCGTACCGCAGCAGGTGGACAGGACCGCCAGCTGCCGGCGAGAGGGAGTTATCGTCCCGGGTTCCCTCCCGTCGTCATCCAACGACGGGCTCTGCGTCGCTTGCCCCGCAGGGGCGGCGCAGGATAATGCATTTGCAAAGGCTGGTGGTGTAGACCCACCAGTGGGGAGAAGTGCTTCTCCCACTCTGCGTTCCGCGAAATTTCAGCGAGTCGCAGCGCAGAGGAGTCGTTCCGAGTCACGCAGCAGATGGCCTATTGGCCCGCTGACTGATACGGACGGCTCAGAGAAAGAAAGCGGCGGAGGCAATCTTCAACTTGCCTCCAGGGATCAGAAACCGGGTCCTTCGCGCAGTGGCGCGGAGTCACGGGAGGATCCCGCCGCTAAACAACTGCCGCAGGACGACTCCGACATGGAGGTCGAAGTTGCCTCTGTGGGCAGAGGAGGGGCCCGTCAGGCAATTAAGCCCCAAGATCCCCCCCTTTTCCTGTAAAAAGGGATACATCCCAGGGGGATAAGAGGAAGCGAGGGAGAGGGCGTCCCCCCACTACCGGGGAATATGTTTAGGCCTTGCGGAAACCAAGGAAGCTAAACAAGGAGGAGGAGAGGGAACTGGAGCTGCGCGCAGAGCGCGAGCTCGCGGAGGACTTTGAGTCCATTCGGCCGACCACCCGGTCGTCGGGCCCCGCGTCCCTCCCTCCTTCTCAGCCCGAACCGGCTTCACTCCGGGGTTCGCTGCCGGATATTATTACGCGGGACATGCCAACGTCCCAGATTGTCCAACAATCGGGCAAACTGGCGGCGTCGGTGATTAGGATGGCCGTGACCTCCAAGAGGCTTAAGGGTACTTACATTAAGTACCTCAAGGAGGCCGCGGACAACATGGAGGAGGCCGTCCGCGTCCTGTCCAGCCGTATGGACACTGAGGGTGAGGTCCAGCGGCTGGAGAGGCTGAACCGTCGTTTGGACGGCGAGGTGGCCGAGCTACGAGGCACGGTCTCCTCCCTGAGGACCGATAAAGACGCTGTCCAGGCAAAACTGGACAGCGTCTCTAGGAAAAACCTCGTCTTGAAGCGTAAGGTGGACGCGCTTCACGACAAGTTAAAGGATCTGCGGCGGGAGCTCACAGCGATAGGTTTTGCTAAGCTCAAGGCCTCCGCCGCACCTCCCGAGGAAGACGCTCCACCTCCACTTCCGCAGCGGGAGGCCAGACCGCGACGACCTAAGGACCGGTCGCGGCCCTCCCGTGGTTCGAGTCCGGTGCAGGAGATGGACATCTCTCCCCCTCCGAGCACGGCGAGAGAGAGAAGTAAGGAGGCGACAGCACCCCCGCTGGATACTGGCACCCAGCGGGACGAAGAGCACCCTGCATGGAAGCCGGTAGAGCTCAAGGATATTGAATCTCTGCTCAAGGCCCACCGCAGGGAAACGGACAGGCAGATGGCTGAAAAGCTGTCTGTCTTTTACGAACAGGTCGTCCATCGCCTGTCCGTTCGTCCTCCCCTGCAAGGTCAACCGCAGGAAAGGACAGAGGTAGATGCCACGGCAGAGGCGGGTGCAGCGGCCTGGCTGCAACCAGTGCAGCAAACTCGACTGGATCTCTGCCCTCTGCCCCAGCAACTTCCGCAGAGCCCAGTACGGGTCTGCGGAAAAAGAAGAAAAAGAAGAAGAAAAGCAAGAAGAAAAGCGGCGGCGGATCCGGGCCGGGAGATAAGGAGGCGGCCAAGGCCGCATCCCAGGCCCCCAAACCCGCGCTGCCCGCTCCCCTGCTATCATCCTCCCAACCTTCCGCTCTCTCCACCTCAAAAGACATCTGGTCTCAGGTGGTGGGGCGGAAGCCGGCTCCCCAAACCCCCGCCTCGGCCAAGTTCGGTGGCACCAAAGGGAGAAAAGGACCGACCAAACCGAGAGCGGGTGCGGCCAAGGCCACCCCTCCCAAGTTGAAGCTGGGGAGACCACCCCGCTCCGCGGCGATGGTGCTCTCAGCCCTGGAAGGGGCAGCGGAAGGCTTCTTGGCGGAGGTTTTGAAATACGTCCGAGAGAGGGTGTCTCTCGAGCCTCTCGGTATTCAAGGCCTCCGCCCAAGACGAGCACTCACCAGGGCCATAATCCTAGAGGTCCCTGGTGAGAATAGCAACGCCAAGGCGGAGCGTTGTACAATGCGATGCTCCCCTTGGTGTCCGAGAAAGGGGGACAACTCGCGAGACCAACAAAGACCATTGAATTACGTGTCCGAGGTCTCGACGAGTCGATCTCCCCCGAGGAGATTAAAGAAGCTGTGGCGTCCGCCGGGAGCTGCCGGTCGACCGAGGTGAAGGCTGGCCAACCTCGTGCCTCCCCCGGTGGGCTGTCCACAACATGGGTGCAGTGCCCACTGACCGCGGCCCAAAAAGTTGTCGAGGCCGGGACGCTCAGGGTCGGCTGGGTACGTGCACCTATAAAGGTACTGGAGAGGCGGCCCCTCCAGTGCCACAGATGTCTCCGGCGCGGGCACGTGATGGCCGCGTGCACTTTTACCGCGCCGGAAAAAGACAGAAGAGGCCGCTGCTTCAATTGTGGCAACCGGGGACATAGGGTGTCAACGTGCACGTCGACACCCAAGTGCCCTTTATGCGCGGATTTTGGGCGTCCCGCAAACCACCGCCTGGGAGGCAGAGCGTGCGCTCCTGCTTCCGGCAAGGGTAAACGGGCGCCCAAAACCGCACAGAGGAGTGGCATCCAGTCCTCTCCTCAGGTAGAAGTACCGGCCGCTGCACCAACAACTGCAGCGTCCTCCAGTGAGGGGATTGCATCTCCCTCTCTTCCTGAGAGCAGGGCCCTGGAGGAGGATGTAATGGACACTACATAATGTCTTTACTCCTCCAGGGCAATCTAAATCACGCCCGCGAGGCTCAGGACCTCCTGGTGCATAGCTTCGCGGAGCTAGATGGATGCCTTGCGGTGGCGGCCGAGCCTCACTCCGTCCCAGACCACCCGTCGTGGCTGGGGTCGAAGGACGGCTCGGTTGCCTTACATTTTCGGTGGGGACATGCGTCCACCTTCTTCTCTTTCCTCGAAAAGGGAGAGGGGTTTGTCGCATGCGAATGGGGGGAACTGGTGATCGTGGGGTGTTACTTCTCCCCCACGAGGCCCTTCCACGAATTCGAAGAGTTCTTGAACGGGCTGGAACGGGTGATACGCCGCCTCCAGCCCCGTCCCTTACTGGTTCTGGGGGACTTTAACGCCAAGTCGGTGACTTGGGGTTCCCCCAGGACCGATGTACGTGGAAGGGCCCTCGAAGAATGCATGGCGGCCTGCGGCTTTGCCACAGTCATTGAGGGCACGCAACACACGTACGTGATGCGCAACGGGGGGTCCATCGTCGATGTGACCGTTGCTTCCCTGTCCGCCATTGCACGTGTGTCCGAGTGAAAGGTCAGGGACGATCTGGAGACTCTCTCCGATCATCGTTACATTACGATAAGGGTCTCCGAGTTTTCTGGCCCCCCTCGGGGTCGCCACGAGGAGACGACACCCCCGCTTCCAAGGGTGGGTCCTTAGAAAGCTGGACCCAAGTATCCTGTCCGCCGCTGCTCAGGCCGCGGCCTGGCCAAGTCCGCCGGCCGGGCCGCGCGACCTTCGAGCGGAGCTCCAGTAGTTCCGCGAGACGTTGGTCATGATCTGCGACGCGGCCATGCCACGTTCTCGCGGGCCACCGAGTCGGAGGTCCGTGTACTGGTGGTCGGAAAAGATAGCCGATCTCCGGAGGGCGAGCGTTCGAGCCCACCACCGGTACACACATGCCCGTCGCCGGGCGTGTTCCGTTTGACCACAGTACGATTCGACACCGATCGATTCGACACAGATTTATTCGACACCAAATTATTCGACACCGTACGATTCGAC
>NW_018022885.1:4941-9239 GCF_002006095.1 Pseudomyrmex gracilis | reverse complement strand
GAAGGCAAAGTCCCGAGCGTGGCAGGAGCTCCTCGAGGCGATCGACGCGGATCCATGGGGCCGCCCATACCGCTTGGTAATGGGCAAGTTACGCCCCATGACCGCCGGTCATGGAGAGCCTGGACCCCCAGTTGTTGGAGAGGGTGGTCTCGACCCTCTTCCCCGGCGGGAAAAGCACTTGGCCCTCCCAGCAGCCGGAATTGGACCACCCGGTTGAGTGGTCCAACGAACTGGGGGTCACAGAAGAGGAATTCCGCCGGGTTGTCTGTCGGATGACAAAGAAGAATACCGCTCCCGGTCCCGACGGCGTGCCCGGCAAAGTGTTGGGCTTTACCTTCGGACAGGGTCTCTTGGGAGAGCGCCTCAGGCAGATCCTGACAGATTGCCTGAGGACCAGCTGGTTCCCCCCAGATTGGAAGCAAGCTAAACTGGTTTTGCTCCGCAAAGGAGGAAGGCCTGCGGACTCGCCATCCGCCTACCGGCCGATTTGTTTACTCGACGAGGCGGGCAAGCTCCTGAAGCGCATTGTTGCCAACCGCCTCGTCGAGCACATGTCACGGGAGGGTTCCGACCTGGCCGACTGTCAGTACGGATTCCGCGGGGGACGCTCAACGGTGGACACCGTATTCCACCTTAAGTCCCTCACGGAAGGGACCAGGCAGGGGAGGAGGGCGTTGGCAGTATCTCTCGATATCTCCAACGCCTTTAATTCTCTCTCCTGGGACAGTATAGAGTGGGCTCTGGAACGTCACAGAGTCCCGCCCTATCTGAGTAGGCTCCTCGGAGACTACTTTCGTGGCAGGGAGATTACGTATACCGGCCGGTACGGATCACTGCAGCGAAAGAGGATGTACCGCGGGGTTTCGCAGGGGTCAGTTCTCGGCCCGCTGCTGTAGAACCTCGGGTACAATGCGGTGATCCAGGCCGCGCTCCCCAGAGGGCTATCAGTCATCTGCTACGCAGATGACACCTTGATAGTTGCCTCTGGAGACGAATGGAGCAAAACCAGGTTGCTTGCAGAAGTTGGGACAAATTGCGTCGTTGACCGCATCAAGAGACTGGGCCTTAAAGTGGCCGTCCACAAAACGGAAGCCATGTGGTTTTTCAACCACTTCCGTGGACGGCCCTCAGCGCTCGGTCTCTCCGTAGGTGAGGCACGAGTCGAGGTAGGTACGACTATTAAGTACCTTGGTCTTCACCTCGACCCGAAGTGGCGCTTTGACGAGCACTTTGCTCGCCTGGCCCCCCGGGTTCGGAAGGTCGCCAACGCCCTGGCGCGTATTCAGCCGTACATTGGGGGACCGAAGCATAAAGCTCGTTGTCTTTTTGCCAACGTGGTCCACTCGGTGGCCCTGTATGGGGCACCGTTGTGGGCGGAAGCCGCTGCGAGGGCAGGAGCGCGGAGTAAGTTCGCATCGTTCCGCGCCTCCCAACGAGTAATAGCCCTTCGCGTGATATGCGGCTTCCGTACGGTGGCGAGAGAGACGGCAGGCGTACTGGCGGGGATGCCTCCCCTTGCCCTCCTTGCTGGCATGTACTCGGCGAGATACTCTCGCCGGGTCGAACTCCAGCGGGAGGGACTTGCAGAGGATGCTCTGCGGGAGGCCCTCGCCAGGTCGGAGCGCCAAGCCCGGCGACAACTGCTCCTTGGTTGGGAGCAGCTCCTGAGCGAGCCAGACGTGGACGCTCAGGAAGTCGTCCGGGTCGTCCGACCCCACTTACGAGTGTGGTTGGACAACGGGGTCGGACGCCTCACTTACCGTGTGACGCAGGTGCTTACCGGGCATGGCTGCTTTGGTGAGTACCTGTGTCGCATCGGACGGGAGTCAACGACGCAATGTCACGCGTGCGGGGCGGCCAGCGACTCGGTGGAGCACACCGTTGAAGAGTGTCCACGGTGGACTCCGGAACGCTGAGAGCTGGTTGCCAAAATAGAAGACCTCTCCCTGGAGGGCCTGTTACGGGCGCTGGCCTCCAGGGAGAGAGACGAGTGGGAAGCGGTTGTCTCCTTCTGCTCCGCGGTGATGGAGCAAAAGGAGGCAGCCAAAAGAAAGAGAGAGACTACCTCTCCATCTGGGGAGACCTCGAAGACGTGCGCGAGCGGGTGGTGGGGCCCACGCTTCCCGCGTACGTCCTAGGGGTCGTGGCGCGCCCCCCACCTGACAATGAGTCTCCCCTTTCCCTTTGTGAGGAAAATAGGGGAAACTCAATTGTATATTGCGGGACGTTGAGCGTTGAGAGGAGCCGGGCCTCTCGTTAGCCCACCGATCCCGGGGCCGCGTCTAGGACACGTGAACAAGCGGGCGGCGGCTGATATTCCCGTGGTGGTACCGTCCACCACGGTTGTGTGGTTTTCTTATTTATTTAGTAGCCGCCGCGGGGCCGTGACGAGTCGAGGTGGGGGCCTCGGCTCGTCCTGCACACGGCCCAAGAGACGGAGTGTCATCACGGTGTGTGTCCCGTGGTGGCATCAAGTTAAAGGTTGCAGCGACCAACGCTTGAGGAGGAGACATGAACGAGAACTTGTTCTCAATTATTTTCCTCCTCACAGAAGCTAACAGCTCCAGGAGGGGACCCGCGCGCATCCTTACAATGGAATCCCGAGTCCCCTCCTACTAAGAGCGAGGAAGACACCGTGGGAGTTTTAGCGGGTACACCTCCTCCACTTGCGGGTAGAGAGAGAAATTCCCGCATAACCCTTGCCCTCCTCCAGGGTCAGGGTATCCATAAAGGATTTCTCCCACGAAAAAAAAAGGAGTGTCTTGCACTAAATAATTATTACACCAGCACACGTTTATAAAAACGCCTCTGGGAGAAGTAACTACATGCAACTTAGGTTAGGTTAGGTTAGGTTAAAGCAGAAGTGTCCTGCATTAAATAATTAGTACACCAGCACACGTTTATAAAAACGCCTCTGGGAGAAGTAACCGCATCCAACTAAGGTTGGAGCTTGCGCCTTCTGTGCCAAATAATTATTACACCAGCACAAATTTGTTCAAACAAAAGTTCATCACATAACAAAAGTTTCTTTTCATGTATATACAAATGTATTTCTGTATTTCCAGACAAATGGAGTGAAAATTAATAAATAGAAAAACATATTTACATTCAATATAATGTGTTTGTGTGTGTGCTTTTTTTAGTGATTCTGTTACGAGTACATTTTTGTAAGATAAATGTTACATGCAAACCAAAATAAATACTGATATATGTACGTTTTTTCACTATATGACGTATATATATGTATATGTACTATTATTTTATGTAAGAATTTGTTAAAATTGATAATCAGACAGTAATTTTTTAAATGTTTTTTTGTAATATACAAAACAAAGAGAGAGACAATATATAGAGATACACGGAAATTAGCAAAATATACCACGGTGAAGTAGATATACAAGAACGCCGCATACAAAAGTACAAAAAATATATATTATTGTATAAAAATGGCTGCTGTACAACACTATATAGAAAGAAAAAATTATAAAATCATATTTCAAATAATTCAAAATGATAGGAAGTAGATACCTAATATCAAAGTTGCTTTATCTGAAGTAAAATACATACTTACGGTTTTACATATTACGTTTTTATCTTCAGAAGTTGATGTTATTTTTTGTATAAGCATATATATGTGGTTTCATCTTTGAATTTCAGATTTTAATATAATTTATTCAATTTATTACTCATAAACATAAGTATATTTTTGTTGTGTAATTTTAGAGTTAGACTTTCTAGATTTAATTTATTCCAGTTTATTTTCTGTCTTTTTTTGACGTAAAGATTCAATAATTTTGTTTTGCATGATATACATAGTGTTTGATAATTGCCGTAACATCGTTTGTAGGCAGGTAGAACGAGTTATTCTGAGTCGAAAAGTCCAATACCACTTAGCAAAAGTTGCAATAATTAACGAGATGTTAACTGATAAAAATCCGCGAATGAGCGTGCACCTACGCTAATGAGCTCAGTGTTTCGCGCGCTCACGCCGTAGCAACAGAATGAGAGGAGCTAATATAAACAGCATATAATATACATAAAAATCAAAAACTATCGACGCCTTAACATGAAAACATGAACCATATTTTTTTCATCAAAATAAAGAAGTCTAATTTCAAGATTGGTCAAAAGAGTTCATTTTTATTTATTTTAAAATTTTCGATACTGCTGCGGATCGAGTCTGCACGACCATAGTCAGCTCGATACGGGTGACACTCTATTGACCACAGTACGATTCGACACCGCTCGATTCGACACAGATTTATTCGACACCAAATTATTCGACACCGTACGATTCG
>NW_018022885.1:0-4201 GCF_002006095.1 Pseudomyrmex gracilis | reverse complement strand
TCGTAATTCGTGCGTGTAATGTTTTCATTTTTTTGTATTTTGTTGTGTCGTATCTTTGTGCCGCGTCAGTACAGTACGGCCTTTCCGGATCGGATAATTTAGAATTACGGAATATCATCTTTGTATTTTACGGCCTAGTGAGAGTTAAATAATGCGAACCGCGCCAAAATTTGGTAGCCGTCGAACCGCGATATTGCATTAGATTGATTGTCTCACTCGCGTTAAACAAGGATCGCGCGGCTACCGCGCGCCGTGCATAGCGTCTTGCGCGCGACAGCACATTCCTCCGCAGAGATAATCGCTCGCGGTCATCTCCGTGCGATAACAAAAGGCGGACACACGGTCGCGAGCGAAAAAAAAGACGCAGAGTTATCTCCATTGAATTTGTTGCCGATCGGAATTATGTAACGTATGTAAAATTTTCACACGTACTTTACTGTATGGTTTTTTTCCTCTTATATATTTTTCTCTGTTTTTTTTTTATTACGGTTCAAAACTTTTGTATTGCCGAGATTCATTTTGGCCGGTGCCCAGATTCCTCCTAAGTATACTGTTATGAAAATATATTTGTAATAGCACCACACGCGAACAAGTTTCTCTACCGTTATTTACTAAACACTGTCTCCTGAGCCCACGCCTCTCCGTACCTTTATCAAACTGAGCTGCGATATTCTGTTGCCGTCACGTCAATGGTAATTTGGAAAATATTAGTAGTAATTAAAATCGAGATTTTTTTGTGCGGCGTGTAAATTCACGTCTAGCGTCTAACTAACAAAACTTGGTGAGCTTTCAATTTATTTCTGAGGAAGACGTGCCGAAGTTGTGCGGCACTTTCGATAAAAGATCCAACCGCAAGGTGCCCGTCACAATGTATATTATGTTTATTATGTGTTGTAATATTAGCTCCTCTCATACTGTTGTACGGCGCTAGCGCGCAAAACACTGATCTGTCATTATGCACATAGTGCACGCTCATTCGCGGATCTTTATTAATTAACATCTTGGTAATTATTGCAAATGTAGCTAAGTGGTATAGGACTTTTCGACGAGAAGAATAACTCTTTCTATCTGCTTACGACTAGTGTTACGGCAATTACCAAACACCCTGTATATTGTTGTCACTTTTTTTTTTTAGATGGAATATATTTATTTGTTTTTTATTTCTACTTCAATAAATGTATTTATTTATGTTCCATATTTATAATTTAATAAATTTTATGGTAGTCCTTTTTTGTTAAACTGTATAAAATAATATTGAATAATATTCAAAATGAGATCGAAACGTTATCGTCTGGTTATCAATTTCGAATGACAATTATTAAATATATACATCAATCATGTATTGTATACATATATAAATGTACATGTAAATGATATATTGTATATATAAACAAATCTTATATTTTGGCTTGCATAAGTATTTTACACGTTTTTTAATTTCACGAGCTGACTCGTAAATAAATGCTTCTCATATACAATAACATTTACTATATTGTGACACATTATTAGGAAGAAGACAGATCTTAATATAATGCAAAACTGTACCCATCAATAAGAAAATNAGAAAAAGTATTACTAGATAACAATAAAATATTTTGTGAAATAAAATTGTCAACTTTCTTAAACAATCTTTTAATATTTGTAATCTGGTTTTTTTTATTATGTCAAAATTGTTAAAGAATATAGCAATAAATATAACGAATAAGCTCGTGAAAATATAAAAGATAAGTAAAGGCGAATACACAAGTCAATGTTGGCATATTTATATTTAACAGAATGTCTACAAATTTTTGGCATAGGAATTTGAATATAAATACGGTCAATCTGAATAGAAAATTATTTACCATGTAGCAAAATTTGCCATAGTAAATGAATCAAAGGCGTCCGCAGGATTTTTTAAGGAGGGAGCAATTGTCCCGTTCTAAAACTTATGAATGTTACACACCGCTTTGTTTAACTGTATATACCTTTTAGTTAAGAAGCTTTTTTATCACAAGGTAGATATGCAGAGAAAGAGTTTTTATTTTTGTTATATTTTATTTAATTGTTAACATTTTTTTAGTTCTTTCAACTTTTAACTTTTTTTAATTATATTAACTTTCTATGGCCTGTGTAACGTTCAAGTCACATACTAATAAACCGATATTTTATAACGTAATTTAATGTTTTTGCATAAGATGACATATACATTTTGTTATATAATGTCTCCTTATATCCTAACCTAATAGTACTGAAAAAGAAACAAAAAAATAATAATAAAAAAACGAAATTGCTGAATTCAGGGTTAAACATATTTACGTATATTTACAGATGTATATTAGGTAAATTTAGGCTACATAAAATTTTTTAGAGTAATAAAAAACATTCGGCTCATAAAGGATTACAAATTTTTTTATGTGTTTACTTATAAATAATTTATACTTTTTTAAAATTTTGTTGCGTATTTTTTTAATTTTAAAAATTAAGAAACAATTGTTAATAGTTTCAATTTTTACTAATTCTAGTTTTTTTCTGTTACATATGTATTATATATTTTCATTTAAAAATTATGTTGAAATTTATTTTGTATCCGTATTAGAAAATGCAAGTGCAATTGAGTACGCTATTCAGCGATTTGCTCTAGAAAAGTTTCACTGTACAAAAAGTTTTCAGGAATGTATGATTTAATTTTTTAATAAGATTTCAATCTTGTTTCAAGATGAAAAACACTATTTATGAAAAAACTTGCCTTTCCAGGAGAGTGGAGCAAATACCGGGTTTACCCCCGCCTCTGCGGACGTCCATGAAATGAATAATTAATTACTACATGTGACCCTATAAGCGCGTGGGAAGCGATGTTCCGGACTCTGTAGGCGTGTATCATTTTCAGTCGTAAAGAAAAATGGTTCCTTTATGCGATCTCCTAACAGCTAGAGGCAGAGCAAACAAGCAAATGGCGTGTGACATTGCTCCTTGCGATTACCTGATTTTCACTGCTGCAAATCATACATGACTAGAACCTCCGAGTCATCGCTTCCTACACGCTTTTTGGATCACATGTATTAATTAATCAGGAACTAAACATGAATATAGCGATTTTTATAAAATGGTACATAACTATTTAAAATGATCTAATTACTTTTCACACTTCGGTTTTGTCAAAAGTTTACAGACACTCTAGATGTGTATAGATGTGTTTAAAACCAAACACATGTTTATATCTTATAATGATTATTTCAATGATAGACTAAATAAAAAATAGTAAATAATATAAAGAAAAATAGTAACAACATACTACCACAAATGTAAAGTTACAAAAAGTTCTCAGACATAAATAAATACATCTTTTCTACAAGAATTATAATAATAATTATTATTATCTTTTTTACAAGAACTATAATTATAATAAAACAAGAAGAAACAATATAAAAACATACCTATTCAAGAAAATAAAACTTATATGAAATTTATAAAGAAACTAAAAACTCCAAATCACTGAGATTACCATAATGTATTGATGTATGCACAATTTTTAAAATTGCACGTAGTAATATTTTTTTTTTAGATCTATCGCTGAAAAAGCTCCGATATAAAATATAAATATTTTATTAGTTTTACTCAAAACCAGTATATATATATATATAAATGCGACACCATCTTGTATATTTACTCTTTTCCTGTCTTTATTATCGTAATACTAAAATAAAGATGTTTTCCAGTTACGTACACAAACCACACTGTGTAACAATGTCCATTACTGTGAGAAATAGCACATTACTGTCTCACTCACACTAGTGGTCACTGTGTAACACAGTGTCGCCTGTGTACGCATCTGGAAAGCATCCTAATCATTATGGATACAAAGCAAGTATTGTGCAGTGTATCATGTTTTAAAATACAATGCCACGCCTTAAGCAATAATCTTACGACACAATAAAAAAAAAAAACAATTTTTTACTGAAAAACCTACATAAAAACTCCGTAAAGTTTGTAATAACTTGATACATTGCACTTTCCTGCATTTCCAAAATATAAAGAACGTTTTTTTACATACCGTTTCAACGCTACTCCTTTTCGAAATAATATTTTGGCAGTTAGAGATTTATGTTTCTGCCACTTTTTTTAGTGTGATACTCTATTGACCGCAGTACGATTCGACACCGCTCGATTCGACACAGATTTATTCGACACCAAATTATTCGACACCGTACGATTCGACACG
>NW_018022884.1:7080-17198 GCF_002006095.1 Pseudomyrmex gracilis | reverse complement strand
GTTGTTGTCGATTAAAGTCGTTGTCAGTTAAAGTCGTTGTCGATTAAAGATGTTGTCGGTTAAAATCGTTGTCGGTTAAAGTCGTTGTCGACCAAATCTGGAGTCGATGAAATGTTGTCGGTGAAAACAGTGTCGACGAAATTTGTGTCGATGATTTCCATGGGACCCTCTTTACCACCCGACCTTCCTCGACATCCAACAAATTTAATTTTTTTTATAACAATATTACAATATTTGAATATTCTTTGTGTACGTTAAAAGTTAAATAAAGTAAAAAAAAATATAAAACAGAAATAAGTAAGAAAACCACTATCATTAGTAACAAAATGTATCTTTAAATTATTTTTTTCTCTGCATGAGATTCTTTCTGTAAATTAACTTATTCGAGACCAACGTCCTATACCAAAAACTATTCTCAAAATGCGGCAATTCTTAGTTTAAGAATATCACAATCCATATGCTGAGTCATCAGCTAAACGGTGAGACATTGCATGACCCATATGCTAAGTCATCGATCTCAAATGTGTTATTATCAAAATGTTGATAATGATTATTTATTTTTGTATTTACTTATTTATTTTATGGAAAGACTCTTACAAAGAATACAAACAAAAGTTTAAGTTTTGTAATTACAATAATACGATAATTAAACTATTTTTTATTGTAATAAATATTGTTTCTCTTTTATATGTAACAAAATTCATGAGTAAATAAAAGATTAAATAATTAAACAAGCAATAGTACAATCATATACTAAGTTATCGGTTTCGAATGTGTTAAATAAATAAATAAATAAAAATCCATCATCGCTTTTTTTTATTCCAAGATGTAGATATGTAGTATTTATTTATTTCCTTCTTTATTTATGCGAATAATCTTACAAAATAATTTTATTTTTTTCACATTTATATAATATTACACAAAAGTTTTACCTTTTTTTTTGTACGTAAAAATTATAATGTTAAAAACAAAAAAGGAAAAATAAAAACCTGTTCACGTATTATTATTTGCAGCAATAAATAACTTGAATAAAGAACAAAATAAAAATATTAGAAATAATTTGGCAGTTTTTTCATATCAAAGTAAACAATTTTGACACATTCGAGACTGACATCCTATATCAAAAGTATTCACAAAATTAGACATAGCCTATATGTTCATTGACATGACCCACATGCTGAATCATCGATCTCGATTGTGTTAATATTGAGAGATAGTGATAATGATTATTTATTTGCTTATTTATTTTATTGGAAAATTCTTACAGAGAATACACACAAATAATAGGTAATCTTTGTAATTACACTAATACAATATTTAAAATATACTTTTTTCTAAATATTGTTTCTTTTTAGTATGGAACACGTTTTCGTATGTAACAAAAGTAATAAGTAAAAAAAGATTAAAGAAGTACACAACAATAACAATCAGTACTACATTCATATCTCCATCGAAATGTAACTTATAATATTTCTATTTCTGTATGAGATTCTTCCCGTACTTACCTCTTTCATTACGTATGGACGAGATATCTCGTTATCATGATATCACTTATGCGACGCTTTCGGCAAGATATCTCGCGTCACAACTTTCGTAATTCGAAAATGCTATAAACAAGATATTTCGTATACTTTAATTTGTCATCTAAAAATTTAGAATAAAAAATCAATTCAAGAACTATTTGTTGATATCTCGCCCGTAGCACAGCAATAGAAATTGCGACGCGTGGTATCTCATCCGTAGCGTCACTCAAGCAACATTGTGATGGCAAGATATATCTCGTTCTCGATAACAAAAAGATTAATTAAATAAATAAGTAAACGCACTCATTATCAACACGTCTCAGTATTAGAATTATTTAGTTTGATTAGTAAAATATGCAAGTAATTGCTCGTAATTTGCTAATCAAAATGAACCATTTTAATGATAAAATCGCTTTCGCGTTCGGCCATCGTTATTTTCCATCTTCCATTATGTATATGATATAGTATATACTGTTATGTTAGCTCCTCCCGTACTGTTGCTACGGGTAACAACCGCAAGCGTACGAAGCGCGCCGGGCTGTCTTACGCGCGTGAGACGGCCCGTTGCATGCTTATTCGCGAATCATTGTTAATTAACATCTCGATAACTATTGTGAATCTAGCAAAATGGTATACAACTTTTCCACTCAGTTCTACTCCTTCTACCTGAGTACGAGAGATGTTAAAGTAATTGTCTGACACCCTGTATATACGTGATGACGTGTAAATCTTACACGTGTTACGTCCTGGAGACTCCACGGTCCCCTTTTTCTTGCGACGCAATGCGCCAATGCATAACAAACCCTTTTTTTGTAAATAATAAAAAACAACAAATAACTCAAATATGTCTCCTATCGTTTGGAAACTTAGACTCCAGACAATAGGAGAGCAAACGGAAATCGCATCGGCGCCCGAAAAGATAAACCGCGCCTAGTAATAACCCGAAATTTTATGATAACGAGCAAGAAAACTTATTGTGAAACATCCTAAACAAATTCGGATATTTCTGGACCAAAAAGAACACCGCTCATAAAAATTAGAGCAGCCGGAGCAAATAGAACTCCGACGCCGTGAATAATCCACAAAAACTTTATTATAAACAAAAAGCGAAGGGTCTAGGTAGCGTGATCTAAAACCAACACTCTCCCTTTTCTCTTCTCTGAAAAATCGGACGAGCCGACCGAAGCGAGAAATCGTCACCGATTGACGATCTCCTAAGTTTACCCGATCAACTAATTAACAAATAGGAACCAGCGGGGCTCAGCCGAGTTTTCCGATTGGAAGAAATTTGGTGAGCACTCCCTTACTCGAAAAGGTATATAAGACGGGACTCTCGGGGCTGGAGTCAGAAAAACTGCTGATTTCCTCGGGAGTGCCGCAGCAAATTTGCGACGAGTGAGTTAAGTACGCATAAAAGATTAAGTGAAAAAAAAGAACAAACCGACCGGACCATTCACGCCAGCTCTGCCACACCGGTTCAAAGCGACCCGCCGCCGATCACCCAGCAGCTAAGCCGCACGGGGTTACGAGACGCAATAACACCCAGGCGAGATCATCCAAGTAGTAAGTCCACATCCTCAATTGATCGCACGGTCTTGTCCTTAGTTCAATGAGTTAAATCTGTAAACTTAAGAAGAGACCGACGAGCGGGGCCTCATAGAATAGAGTAAGATTGGCATACGCCGTTGACCTGTCCGTGAGAGCACACATACTTGCTCGACTCTGCCGCAGCGGGATCACCAACCTGCCGTGCGGAGATAGAGAAACGACAGCTCTCTGTTACTCCACCATAGCCCGACCGTAACCGTGGGCTAGGACGTAACAGAACTGCGTAAAATTGGAGGCTCGTCCGTGATTGAATGTGCGATCTTTGAGATGTCGGGATGACCACAAGGTCTACGTCCGATAAAGATAAAATTAATAAAGCCTATAAAGCCGCAATCGAACCAAAACCACAAAAAAAATTCTTCACACCCGCAGCTACCTTAACGCCGGAACAAATGGCAGGCCCTTCGTCTTCTTTTCTCAGCGGAATCATACGTGATCCATTTGCCACTTCCGCAACTTTACCTCGTACACCGATACAGCCAGCCTCGAACTTTTGCGACACTATCATTAATCGACCTGTCGTCGGATTCGATACCCCGCCTGCCGACGCTCTTGGCAGCCTTACACTAGCATTACACGACCTGAAAAACGAGGTGCTAAAGTTAAACGATACTGAAATCAAAACTATGGCTCAACCAAACCATTTCGCCACTATAAAATACGCGATAGAAGCCGTACCCTTCTTTGACGGGACAAACATTCCGTTACATTATTTTTATTGAAGGGTGCAAAGAGGCAAAATCCATGCTTCTAAAAGAAGCCGAATCACAATTTACAAAAGTCATAAGAACACGCATAGTAGGCGAAGCGCGACGCACCATTCAAGGTCATGACTTCAATACCATCGCTCAATTAACGAAGTTCTTGAAACAAATATACAAGGCATCTAAAAACATATATCAATTGCAAGGGAAGGTAGGTTGCGTTTATCAGGAAAATAACGAAGACGTGGTCACGTATACCAATATAGTCAAAATGCTAGGGAAACAAATATTAGAAGCACACACACACACACATATCAGGAGTCGAGAGAAGAATCGCGTGACGGAAATATCAAAGCGGAGCTAGAAAAAGATATGTGTAAATGCTTTATACGCGGATTGAAACCGGAGATCGAGCAAAGGATTTCTCGTACCTTAGATGTGGACGGGACAGTAGCCGATGCCCTCCGCATAGAAAGAGAACTCCGTGCCATAAACGAGATACGTCAGGAAAACCGCATAACCCTAAGTGCTAACAACGCACAAGCCACAGAACGAAAAACTTGCCAGATTTGTTACAAAGAGGATCACACAGCTGGAAACTGCCGAAAACTCGGGCTGTTTTCCCAAAATTCCAACTCAAAACGCGTCGATTTAGGGTCGATTTAATATGCCAAATTTGCAAGAAACGCGGACATAGCGCCGATAAATGCTACCTTCCCGAACCGCGTGCGCGACGAAACATAAACGTAGTTCAAGAAAATCGCGTTGCTTGTCAATTATGCTCGAAAACCGGCTACAGCGCGAAAGAATGTCGGGCAAGTAATAAACCATCTGTAATTTGCCATTGGTGTGACAAGACCGGTCATTCCGCGACTAATTGCTGGCGGAAACAGAACGAATAACGCGATACTTTACGGCAATCGAGATTAGTTTGTCAAATTTGCAAAAAATAACGGTCACACCGCGAAAAAATGCCGTGCAAAACAGCTACAATCAAACAGCGGTTCCTTTTGTCGATATTGTAAAGAACTGGGGCATTTTCTTGAGAACTGCGAGTTGCAAATTGCAAGTAACAACCGCAAAAATAATCCGGGTAACTTCAACGGCCCCTTGAAGCCGGGTGTGTCACAGGGGACCAAACGAGGTTCATACCCAGCGACGCCGACCAATCTAGCATCCATGTAAACAAACCCGAACCAGATATACACCCAGTAACCATAAATCTTGATAGGCATGGCCGTTTGCCTACCCCCGTTCGGGTTAAACTAGCCGATTCTATCCCGTATACAACGTTATTATTAGACACCGGTTCCGGACCAAATGTCACTAAGGAGAATTTTGTTCCCGACGATGTAAAAATTAATAGATCAAGCATTTTAAAATTAAGCGGAATAAATAGCTATCCTGTGTATACATACCGTGAAATCACATTAAATTTATTCGATATACCCGTAACCTTCCATATCCTATCTGACGATTTTCCTATATCGCCATCCGAAATCTTAGGAAACGACTTTTTTAACCAAAATCTCACAAAGACAGAT
This sequence comes from Pseudomyrmex gracilis, assembly GCF_002006095.1. Classification (NCBI taxonomy): domain Eukaryota; kingdom Metazoa; phylum Arthropoda; class Insecta; order Hymenoptera; family Formicidae; genus Pseudomyrmex; species Pseudomyrmex gracilis. The sequence continues at coordinate 11,819 of NW_018022884.1, read as the reverse complement.
TACGCGCAAAGACATTTAGATGTAGGTGGAATTAAAATACTATTTTTTTGCCAGAAACCGTTGTTATAGCGCAAAGATCGGAATTGCTATTTTACGTTAGAATTGAAAATCCCGAAAGAAAAATCGGATACATACCGAGATTAAAACAAACACACGGAATTTATCTCTGGGACACTATAGTCGAAAATGTATCGGGAAAGGCTTATTTAAATGTCATAAGCACGCTAGACGACAAAATCGAAGTACGAGTGCCGACGCTGTACCTTAAACCCCTGAGTGAACTATTGGAGGTACAAAAAACGGCCTCCCGCATAGGCGAGGATAGGCCAAACAAACTTTTCCCATTCATGCCTGAAAATATGATTGACCGCAAAATTTTAAACGAAAACAAAAACACTGAGAACATAAAACAACATAATAAAAGAAACATACAAAATGAGGAAATGCGCGAAGAAGCAAAGCAAAACGAGAGAATGAAAGTAAGCAACACAAAAATAAAATTCGTGAGTTTAACGAGATCAGTAGTAAATTTCTAAGTTGTAAAGAGGAAATTTACCAAACCTCCTATCGTAAAATCCCTGGTGGGAAAAGTAACCAAACCTCACCTATAATTAATAATCCCGTAACCCATAAAAGGGAAAGTTTCCAGGCTCTTCCGAGTTCTTTTCAATCCGTCAATTGCGAGGAAGGAATTTACCAAACCTCACTACGCAAGTCGACCTTTTTGAATAAAATTTTAAAAGGGGGAAGTATTGCCTTTCTAGAAAATATTAATATTCCAAAGGTCGGGATAAATACTAAAAAAAAAAGTAAACGAAGAAGATAAACAAGAATTAAAATACGTCACTGCTGAAGAACTTTTAGAAAAAGTAAGAAAAACAAACCCAGTAGTTCCAAAACTCTCTCTCAAATCTCGAAAATATCTAGACAAAAAAAACCGTCCTCAAAAATAACAGAAACACTGCAAGATAAATCTCAAGAAATGAATGACAAATTTATGAGAAACAGAAAATCGTGACTCGAAAAACGAAAATAATAGAAAACCTCCTTGAGGCATTTGTTTCTGACGAAAATTGTTTTAGTAGTAACCGGAGATAAAGAAAACTTACTTGAAGAGAAAAGATTGTCATCTATTATTGATTTGTTGCGCGTCGATCATTTGAACGAACAAGAAAAAGAAAATGTAATCGAATCAATAAAAAACAGCCAGGATAGATTTCATATTCCTGAAAAGCAACTAACAGCAACAAACGTTTTGGAACATAGCATAAAGACCGTAGATGAGCAACCAATAAACACTCGTCAATACAGATTTTCTCAGCTCCATAAAGAGGAAATTACTCGCCAAGTAGAAGAATTGTTAAATGGTGAAATTATCAAACCATCGCAGTCGCCGTATAACACACCCATATGGATAGTGCCTAAAAAAGAAGATTCTAAGGGAAACAAACGATGGAGAATGGTGTTAGATTTCAGAGCATTAAATGAAAAAACATTAGGCGTACCCACTGCCTAAAATTGTTGATATTCTCGATCAACTGGGGAGAGCTAAATATTTCTCTGTGAGAAATATGTAGTATCTAGACTTAGCATCAGGCTTCCATCAGATAAAGATGGATTCTGCCGACAGCCATAAAACTGCTTTTACGACTCCGTTTGGGATTATGAGTTTGAAAGAATGCCGTTCGGACTTAAAAATGCTCCTGCAACATTCCAGCGAGTAATGGATATAGTCTTGTCGGGATTACAAGGACACGAGGTGTTTGTTTACATAGACGACATTGTAATATATGCAGCCACTTTAGAAGAACACAAAAGAAAATACGACGCTTTAATAAACCGACTACGCCAGACTAACTTAAAATTACAACCGGACAAATGCGAATTTTTAAAAACCAAAGTAAATTATTTAAGTCACATAATCAGCAAAGATAGAGTCAGGCCCGATCTGCAAAAATTAGAAGTGGTTAAACATTTTCCTCAACCCAAAAACCCGAAAAACGTTAAACAATTTCTTGGATTAGCCGGATACTATAGACGATTCATACCAAATTTCTCTAAATTAGCGAAGTTTTTAACCAATTTATTAAAAAACGATACTCGCTTTGAATGGAAAGAAGCACAAGATTAATCTTTTGAAATTTTAAAACAAACACTGTTCGAAAAAACAGTGCTTCAGTACCCTGATTTCTCTAAACTTTTCATCTTAACCACGGATGTTTCCGGAATAGATATAGGCGGAATAATATCACAGGGCGAAATAAATAAAGACAGACCGATTGCTTATGCATCGCGAAATTTGACAGTTAATGACTTAAAATACGATACTTATGAAAAAGAGGCACTAGCAATAGTTTACTGCGTCAAGCATTTTAAACCTTACTTATATGAACGAGAATTTACATTAGTCACAAATCACAAACCCTTAATGTGGTTTAAAAACGCTCAAGACGCTAACATGCGAATTTTACGATGACGATTAAAATTAGCCGAATATGACTACGAAGTTGTGTACAAAGTCGGCAAAACCAACGTGAATGCCGATGCTTTGTCGCAAAATTCCGTGAATATCGAAGACACAAAGTGTCAGCCCATTAAAAATAACAACTTATTACATCCCTACAAGCCAAAAGATGCAGATCAAATTTCACGATGACTAGAAGAAAGTGATGATGACGAGTCGAGAGACGAGAAAATCGAATTGCGTTATTCTGACATTGAAGATAACGCCGAAGAACCCATACCAGAGAGCTACAAATTAAACAAAACTCCTGATTCCATCCTATTTACGCAAGAAGAAGTAAACAAACCAGACAAACAGATTGTAGTCGAGGAAGCGCAAATCCGCGCGCTACCCGCTGTCAACAAAGTACTAACGCGTAGCCAGGCTGCGAAACAAATAAAACGAGACAGCAAAAGATCTAGCGAAAGAAACGACCCACCAGACAAAATAGAAACACGAAGGAACAAGGAAGAAGAAAAAAGGAGCAATACAGAAGACGACGAGGAAAGTAGCGAAGAAGAGAAAAAAGAGAGCAGAGATTCAGGAGACAATAAACCCGGACTCGCAAAAAATAAAAATAAACCTGTTATTATAGAAAACAAATCAATAAATAATAACATAATCGAATCCCGCAAAGTATTATTTTTGCGAAAAGATAATGTCGCATATTTTGTAGACACTAACGGGAAACCACTCGACAATGGATGCAAAAATTATTCGAGCAAAACGAGTTATTCAAGTTAGGCACACTCACCTTAGGAATAATGAAAGCCATAAAATACAGAAGCCGATATCACTTAGTTCTACCTGCTAGCGAAGGACAAACAAAAGGGCCTACTGTAACCTTAACCCACATATCCACAGCTATACAAAACTTGCGAGATCTAACCAAGAAATTAAACCTAGAAACACTTAGCATCGCGAAAACAGAATACATTAATAACGTTCCATAAACAGATATAAAACCTCATTTACAACTAACCTTCTTAAATGCATCACCAAAATTAATAATTTGAAATGGAACCCTTAAATACCCGCCTAAAGATCTTTGACCCACAATAATAGGTGAAATCCATTGTTCACCCACGGGAGGCCATCGCGGAGTAACCAATACATATAATAGATTAAAACATAACTACTGTTGGGAAAACTTAAAAATAGACATACAGCGGTACATACAACAGTGTTTACAATCCCAACTAAAGAAATTAGTAAGAGTAAAAACTAAACAATCCATGATAATTACAAACACTTTGGGTTCATCCTTCGATAATGTCGCGATGGATATTGTAGGGCCTTTACCTATAACCGACAAAGGAAACGAGTACATATTAACGTTACAAGACCAATTAACTAAATTCTGCATGGGAATACCTTTGCCTAATCAAACATCAGAAACAATAGCCGAAGCTTTTGTCGACAGATTTATTTGCGTATTAGGAGCGCCAAAAGCTATATTAACCGACCAAGGCAGGAATTTTATTAGCGATTTAATGAAAAAGGTGGCAAAAATATTTAGAATTCATAAGTTTCGCACAACCGCCTTTCACTCGCAATCAAACAGCTCCTTAGAGCGATCTCACCACGTGTTAGGCAAATATTTGAAACAATACGCAAACGCGCAAAAACAATGGGATAGATGGATAGGACTCGCGATGTTTAATTACAATACGAGCGTACACGAGGCCACAAGACATATACCGTACGAGTTGGTTTTTGGTAAAATAGCGCAAGTATTCTCCAGCAAACTCTTAGCTCCTGGTGACAAACTGGCAAGCTACAACGAGTATTTGATAAGTTTAGTTACTCAGCTACATAATATACAAAAGAATGCACAAGAAAACGTGATAGAAGCTAAGACTAAATCTAAGGTATATTACGACCGGAAAATCAATCCACAAACTTTCCGGCCGGGAGATTAGGTGTTTTTATTAAAAGGGCCCAAACCTGGCAAGTTTGGAGACCAATACACCGGACCGCACGAGGTCTTAGAAGTATTGAATAGAAATAACATAAGAATAAGAATTAAGAATAATAGCCGGATAGTACATCCTAACAGATTAAGAAAATCTCACATAATACCTAGATCGGTAACTTGATTTGAATTTCAGATGGAGAACCAGGTCAAAGGCATAATTACCATCGGGCGTGTTCCGTTTGACCACAGTACGATTCGACACCGCTCGATTCGACACAGATTTATTCGACACCAAATTATTCGACACCGTACGATTCG
>NW_018022884.1:0-6635 GCF_002006095.1 Pseudomyrmex gracilis | reverse complement strand
GAATCGTACGGTGTCGAATAATTTGGTGTCGAATAAATCTGTGTCGAATCGAGCGGTGTCGAATCGTACTGTGGTCAATAGAGTATCACCCATTACCATCACAATTTTAATAATATCACTGTATAATGTTCAAGCAATAATAGGCTACGATTGTGGATCTTCGTCGGCAAACTTTACGACGATGTCGCTTATCAATATTGAAGAATGTGATATACCACTACCGAGCGTAAACGCAACTAAAGTTTACGTTCAATTATTCCAGATAGGTGATTTCGATTCCGTCAAAGTCTTGCAGTGTAAAGTAGAGATTGATGGAACAATTAGGAAGTGCGGTATGTTTTCCCATACAATGGACGTTTATAACGGAAAATATTCGTACATCCAAGAAGTTTCACACGATTCTTGTCAACGGATGCATACCTACAGGATCTTTGAAATAGCTAACATACATATCGCCGGATTAAAATCAAATTCGACGGCATCGCGTCCCGTAACCCTCGCCGGTAGTGTAAACAACGACGGAACGTGTTGCGGGGAAGGATATTCGGATCCTTACGGAACATGGGGGGACGTAGTAGTGCTTGGAACTTTCAAAATTATTTTACAAGACTACAAAGCCGACGTACGTATAAACACGAATCGCGTACACCTGCGATCCGGCGTGACTTGCGAATTAAGCATGACTCATTGCACGGATATCAAAGGAAGAGACACCTACTGGGAACTCATACCCACCGATCTGTGTAAATTATCGTCATACGGCGTATTGTACGAAGAATATGCCAATAAAATAATCGACTCTGGAAACACAGGAGGTGAAAAGGTATATTCGCTCACCACTCAGGATACCCTCTTTGCACTTGCCAGCAGGGGGAAATACGTCACTTGCGGATATACACTGACCAGAACCGAACATCCGAAATTAATAATTTTCGAAACCTCGCCAGGAAACAACGTATTCAAAATACGTGCGGACGCAAGTAGCTAATCTGGACATTTTCGCGTACTTGAATTTCAAATTTGTGTACGTCAAAAAGCACATGCGAACACAAATCAACGAATTGTATAGAAGCATTTTATATCAACAATGCAATCTCGAAAATAAGATGCTTCAGTACGCGTTAGCAATTGCAACGCAATCACCGGACATCTTCGCCTATCTCTTAATGAAAGAACCCGGATATATAGCTTTATTAGCCGGAGAGGTAATACACATAGTGAACTGCGTACCTGTCGAAGTTCGTAATTGCTTGAACCGACGAATGCTATAACCAGTTACCCGTACTACGAGAAAACAAAATATCATACATATTATCTCATTTCACAAACACATGTGCTATTGCGAGAAGAAACGCAAAGTAATTGCAATTCGTTCGCTCCATTAATGTATTTATTAGGAGACGCATGGTACAAACTCACGCCAAAACCGGTCGAATCATTACCTCCAACCGTAATAAAACCCACGACAAGACCGACTTGGAAGTACGTCAGCCCAGGAGCGCTTGCAACGAGTGGAATTTACACGGAAATTGACCTAGCCGAACTCAGAGACCATATAATGTTTCCCGCTGAGCGGCCTGCCGTGCTAAACACTGTCGCCAGGGGAATGATGGCCAGAACGGCAACCATGAATGAAGGATCATTCACAAACCTCATCGACGAAGCCTACATAGAAAAAATAGCCGTTTCTACATGGGAAAAGATATGGAACAATTTCCTACTGTTTGGACATTTAAGTGCCGGAGTAATTGGAGTTTATTTAACCGCCAGACTCATAAAGTTACTCATAGACACCGTCGTTCACGGATACGTATTACACACCGTGTATGGCTGGTCAGTACATTTAATCGGAGCCGTGTGGGACTCACTCACACAACTACTATTACATCTTGGCACTAGAAAACCTCACCGAAACANAGAAACCAACGACTCAAGCAACGCAACAGAGTCAACAAAAGCAATAAACTGCCAAAAACATGAATCTCAAGACGAAACACCCCAGCCTCATGTAAAAACTAACCTCTTGGCGCATGAGTCAGCATACTCTTTTAAAATCAATAACCGCGATTAAAAACAACCCGAACTCTCAATTTAATTCTTAAAGAAACATAATATCGTACAGACAAACATTAAACCCCACAACCTTTAATAAAATCTATAAACAATAACCAAACGCAAAAAACTAAGCAACAATAAATTAACAACGAGTAAATATTAGCACAATATACATATGCATATAGAAACAAATACATATTTCCTTTTTTTTCTCTCGCTTTTTTGCCACCTCATAGAAGGAAATAGAGATTCTCGTCATCGATACCCGCCACTTGACGCGCTCGCCTCTCGCCATAAGGATGCACCACGTTGCTTTACCTTCCTACTTCTGGGTGCATCTCGAAAACACAAAAGAAGAGTTCGAGGAGTTGACGGAAGGACTTCAGGCGCGTATGCGGAAATTTCCTTATCTGCTGGGGAAATCGAATAAAAGTCGACGAAACCTACGCGGTAAAACTCGACGACGGAACATGGCAGCGCGGGTTAGTCACCAAAGTACTCGACAACGGTTCCGTCATAGTCGCACTACGCGATTACGGGACGAATATGTTCCGCAAGGTCCACCATCTATATACCCTTGAGAACAGATTTCGCGACGTGCCATGGCAGGCAATTCCCTGCTCCTTGGCTTACACCGTGCCGAGCGATCTAGCACTTGTGTGGCCGCAAAAAAGTAACCAGCTAATAAAGCTGGCATGCGAGGGCAAGACGGGGTGGATGATGATCAACTGCCTACGATGAAGCGGCATTCATTTCCTTACGAATAAGGATGGAAGATGAAGGGGAAAATATGGACATACAGATCCTTCTCAAAGACTTCGGATACGCCAAGAAGGTGACTGACGTGAAGGGCAGCGCCTAGCTTTCCCTCTCAGGAAGAACCCCATCACGCAAGAGAGGGTTGAATATAAAAAAAAGAAAAAAAAAGTTTTTTTGCGACAAGACAATATAGTAACACTTAAGTTACGATATATTCACTCTTTTGTTAGCACTAAGTCAAAAAAAGGGAGAGAAGAAAAAAACAAACACAAAACCACAAAAATATTTTCTTTTATACGTAGTTTTTAGTTTCATTTATACTACTCACTAGGTTACGTCTTATTTCTTCTTTTATACTTAACTCTTACTTTTATTTATACTAATCACTAGGCTCTACGTCTTATATCTTCTCCTACTTAGCTCTTAAGTTAGATTTTCTCCTTTGTTTTTCAACCTAGGAAAAATAATATGCATTTTTTTGTTTGTTTTTGTGTTACACATAAGTAGTGTTATAAGGCCGGTTCTAACCCAGGGGCTCCGAGGGGGGTGCGGGGTATGACGTCACAAGGGGAGGAGATATGACGTCACAGGAGGGGGGTAATGACGTCATGCGGGGGTGCAGGGTATGACGTCACAGGGGGAGGGGTGACGTCACACGGAGGGGAAAGGGTATGACGTCACAGGGGGAGGGGTGACGTCACTATGACGTCACGCGGGGGCGTGGCTCTGACGTCGCAGGATATGACGTCACGCGGGAAATGACGTCACTATGACGTCACGCGGGGGCGTGGCTCTGACGTCACAGGATATGACGTCACGCGGGAAATGACGTCACGCGACATTATGGCAACTTCACACGCGGTGGGCTTCGTTATGACGACTTCACACGTGGCAATATGGCGGTTCGACAAGATGGCGTCACAGAATATGACGCGGCGGGCACCGGTATGGCGGCTGCAATATAGCGGCAACAATATGGCGACTTCAAGGTATGTACTATTTACTATATNCATGGTATATACTTCTTAATGCTGTACGACAATACCGCGTCTCCAAGATGTATATATCTACGTTTTGTGGTATATATATATGTACATTTTTTATATAACACAAATATGAAAAAAAACATGCTTAGACCACCTATGTATTTTATACATATGTTATTTATTCGCACATACTTATTTCACTCAGTATGTAACCTTATACGCAGTGTGCGCAAAGTTGCATAGTTGCAGTTTTTAGCGAGAGCGCGCAAAGTTGCGGAGTTGCAGTTTTTCAGCGAGAAAGACGTAATATTCACTTTTTATTTAAGTTTTTATTCATACATATTATGTATGTTTTTACTATATGCATGGTATATACTTCTTACTGCTGTGCGACAATACCGCGTCTCGAAGAGTCGGATATCAGATGTCNTCGATTTTGTCACATCAAAAATACGCACTATGTGCAAAGTTGCAGAGTTGCAGTTTCTGGCGAGACGGAAAGTTGCAGAATTGCAATTGTTTTAGCGAGAAATAGCAAAGACGTAGTATTCACTTTTTAAATGGTATTCATGATAGAAAATATTATTTACATGCATNATATATAACACCTTTCAAAGCGCATGCCAATAATTTGCAATTTATCATCGCGTTACTGTTGTACACTCCACTCTGATATATGTAAAATTTTCTTTTAATGTTGCGTAACAATATGACGACAAGAAATATGATTTCAGCATGTGCCGCGGTAGGTAACATTATACGCAGTGTGCGCAAAAGTTGCAGAGTTGCAGTTTTTTANCGAGAACGTACACAGTTGCGGTGTTTTGATTTTTTAGAGCAAAGTAACAAAGCCTATTTTACTATTCAATTTTTTTATATTTCCATTTTATTAAAATTGGTTTTATGTAACAATATACGCGCGTAAAGTTGCAGAGTTTTAGCATGTGTGTGCAAAGTTTCTTCATAAAAATAGTATTTACATGCATCATATATTTCCACAAAAATAAATTTCCTAAATTTGTGTATGTATTTGTTATATTTAGTTTTGTCTTTGAATGTGTTCTATTGATCGTATGTAGTATATAGTTATAAGGACAGTCGGGAATCGGGGGTGGGATCAAAGGTTGCACAGTAAAAATTTACAGGTGTAGTATAAAAGAGTATTTATTCGATTTGATCATATAAAAAAACTTGATAGAAATCTAACAAAAAACAAAAGATATACAATATAAAAACTTTAAACATATAAACAAAAAGTACAAAATTAAACTTAATAAAAGAGGTGTGTGTGTGTGTGTGTGTGTATCTCCTGGCAACGAGGACATCCCTGTAACAAGACACATATATAATTAATTATGCAATACACAATAGTATACTTTTTATTTGACTAATATAATGAGTACTTTTTACCTATTGTGGTTCCGAAGATGAAGGAGGAGTGTTGTTGGACATGTGAATCTCCCCAAGTGCAGTGTTCAGTTTTTCTTGTATCCCCTCTACATGTTGTACNTCCATTTGGAGAACTCGCGTGATATCCCCGATGATATTGTTGACTATAGTTCTGAAACAGAACAATAATGTATACTTTCGAAAACTAGTTAACCGTACGTGATAGTTGTATAAAAAGGTAAAACTATTATTGATGTACTTACAAGTTGTGGGGAAGATGACTGCCAGTCCACTCAAATTCGGCCCCTTCATCTTGCCGTACAATCTCCTCCATTGTGTTTTGCAATCGGCGAATCTTGACCATTAGCGTATCCACCGTGTTAGCTAGGATACATGCCGCCGGTGCCACTGATTCGCCGATCTCGTTGCATTCTCGTACAATGTCCATGGTTTAGATGAGACTGAGTAGCAGTCATCAAGCAGCTCATCTTTTTATACCTTATTCTTTAAATGTATTTAGAATCTGTGTGTCTTTTCTCGCGTCCTGAAGGATGATGAACTTTTATCAGACTGCTACGTTTGTACATGGTCTATCTGTTTCTCTCCAGCTCTGCGATTACTGTATACCAAAGTGTGCATAAAATTAAAAAGTACAACCATGTCGCGTCAAGACGCTAGTTGCACACTTAGAATCTGTGTGTCTTTTCTCGCGTCCTGAAAGATGATAAACTTTTATCAGACTACCACGTTTGTACATGGTCTATCGGTTTCTCTCCAAATCTGCGAATATTTTATACCGAAATGCGCATGAAATTAAAAAGTACAACCATGTCGTAACAAGACGCTGTTCGTCGGATCATGTTGCATATAAACGTGCCACAAAATGCGCAAATGCACACGTGTTCTTCTCAATAACAAAATGGTTTATCTGCTTTATTGCACCTATATGAAAGTTTATACCACCATGGTCAAAAACTGACATATCGTGTTCAGCCCTGCGATTATTTTATACCTAAGTGTGCATGACACTCCAAAGTATAGCCATGTCACATCAAGACGCTGTTCGTTATAACGGATCACGTTGCATATAAACGTGCCGAAAATGCGCGAATGTGCAGTTGCACACATGGTTTTCTCGATAACAAAATGGTTTACCTGCTTCATTGCAGCTATATGAAAGTTTATACCACCGTGGCTGAACTAACATGTCATGTAACAATAAAAAAATACGATACATGTTTAACCATAAACAAACCACGAATGAACCATGTTTAACCATAATTGAACCATAAACGAACCACGTTCAACAATAAGCGAACCACGAACGTACCCCGTTCAACCATAATCGAACCACGAACGTACCATGTTCAACCATAATCAAACCATAAACGAAACACGTTCAACCATAATCGAACCACGTTCAACCATAATCGAACCACGAACGTA
>NW_018022883.1:8447-17416 GCF_002006095.1 Pseudomyrmex gracilis | reverse complement strand
GGACTTAAGCTAAGTGAAGCATGGCTAACGGTAACAGGAACACGACGGTAATTCGTGCGGGTCGGTAACTTGCTCGGAAGCACGACTTTTAGCAACTGTTCACTTACCGACCGTGGTAAACGTTTAAGTATGGTAAAATGGTGGTACTGATAACAGTACCGACTTTGGTACTTGAGAAAAACGGTAACTACTAATACAACCGGTTACCGGCATGAGTTACCTCTTAACCTTGTGTCCTACGGTTTACTTCACTGTACGCACATCTACCTTACACTTCTAGTCTATGGTCAGCACTTAAGGTAGTGTTTCAAAGGAACTTCCTCTCGACCAATCAGATTGCGAGTTACTAGGAAACTGACCAATCAGAGCTTAGGGCGGTGAAAAACGGCTTAACACTACGCGCAGAGGACTGTGAGTTTGTACACACGTAAAAACAGTCGCACAAAACTGGCTAACATAAGATTATGGAAAGATACGTAACTTTAGGCTTGACACAACTATATAGCAGTATGTGATTATAATACAACTGTTGTCGCCGTAGTTTAACGTCATTGCGGACGACTAGGAGGGAAAAAATGTTGGGACGTGACAACGGTAATAAAATAAGATAACAAGAGAAAAATAGATACAAAAAAAGAACAATGTAAATCGGGTCTACCGGGGCGTACCATGGCCACGTCTACGGACATGACATTTCCCCCCTTAACTTAATCGTGAGAGTGCAAAGCATCCTGCGATTGGCGCTCTAGCACGGTGCGAATGCTGTCTGCTAGAATGGGGCATCTTGCAATTTCGCCGACGTTGGTCCTTGGGTTGAATGATGTCCTTGATAATGGTTCTTGTGGATCCTCAAGGTCTTATCGGCGTACCGTCAGAGGAATTGGTTCCTCGGTAGGTTTTCTAGATTTTGCCAACAGAAGATGCGTGATGGAGCTCCACACCGCTCCAAGCAGTTTAGCACTCCATCCAAAGACGGCGTGCAGCGCGTAACCTTTGATGACAGTATTGATGCAGGCCTGTAGTGCTTTGACCAGTAAAACACCGTTATTACTCCAGCACTGGCTGATCCAAAGGTGACAAACTCTTGTTAGATCCGCCTGATGGCATTGGTCGTTATGTGCTCCACGTCTTTTTCCCTAAGAAGTCCGGTCAGAGATATAATGTTCTGCAGAACATAACACCCAGTGGCTCCTCTGGCCATGGTATGAAGAAGTGCTGGTTTTTTTCCCGGGGACATCAGGTAGTCCTTTAAGTTGTCGAGGTCCGCCTGACTGTATATTCCCGAGGTGGCCAATAATCTTGCGTCTACGTATTTCCACGTAGGATTCTTCATCGACAGTAGGTCTTGTGGTGCTAACGTACCAACTGGTTTTGGCGACAGTTGATACCAAGTGTTGTCGATTAGATACATCGACGGCAACACTGATGTACACTCTCTGACCGTCCCCGTCTTGAGAAGGATGTGAGTCTTTGGCACGAGAAAGTAAGACACGTTTTGGTAGGAAACCAAAAGTTCGTTAGAACATTCGTCAGTGTAACGTACCACAACGGCAACGGGTGCGCATTTTACAACATGCACTGACTCACCAGCCGTTACTGCAATGTAACCGGGCTGTTTCATCAAGTTGTACGCAAACTCGTCAGGTATCAGGCTGGCAAACACGAGCAGACTTTTGAGGACCTGTTGTTCCAGAGCGCACTTCTGTTTCAACACGTCTTGGTACAGTGTTGTTACTTCCTGACGAACGTGATTTTCAACGTATATAACCTTAGAGTTTACATAAGTAAAAATGTCCAAGTTATTTACTGAGTTTTCTTCGCGTGAATACTTCTGCCGCTGTATACTCAGATATCAGTATTCTCACAGATGCCTGGACAACTACGTTGTCCCAGGTGTCGTAAGGGTCCGAGTACTGTGTCCCGGAACGCCGGCCGTCAACTCCTATGGATCCTGCCAAAGTGATACTTTGATACGTTGTAGTATTTGGAGTGAGTCCGTCCAGTTGAACAGCGGGAGTTAGTGCCAGCAAGCTCGTGGTATGTGCTGCCTGACACGTGTCCCTAGATAAATTTAGTAGGTAAATCCTTTGTTCGTTTTGCACGACCGAAATATGAGAGTGCATTCCACAATAGAAAATTGTCCGGTCTATTTCGATTCTGCACTGGATAACTTGTGTCCGATCATACTCGGACAACTAGAGCAGTTGCACAGTAATCTTGACAGGTAGTGCTTGAACTGATGGCAAGTCGCAGCCTCCGACATTTAACAAAGAAAATGTAGTTACATTGGCCGTTGTTCCGCCGCAATCGTAACCAAAAATTGCTGTCGACGGAAGAACCTGAAGTCCGACCAGGATTATGAATAGCTCAAGTACCGTCGTTGTCGACATCTGCAACAGAAACCTCGCCCAACTTAGCCTTTCGCAGCTTTTTCATATGGACAATTTTGGTCTGGTTTTGTATTTGAATTTTTACATTAATATTCGTCAACACTTCTAGGACCACATGCGGCCCTGTGTACTGATCACCAAACTTGGTGGTCGGTTTCCGCAACAAATACACCGAATCACCGATTTTGAGTTTCTGCGGGTGGATTTCTTTTGTCGAAATATTGTTTTAAGCGCAACTTGGCGCTGTTCAAATTTTGTCTTGCTAGTTGCGTCACACGATTAATTCGATTTATTAGCTTCACGTAATAATCTATGAACGTTTGATCCATGTTTTTCTCCAGAACGGGATCACCAGATGGTGTTCGGGCTTGTTTCTCAAACAGTAGCTCGTGTGGGGTAAACCGTGTTCCTTCGTGGTAACTCGTATTATAAGAGAACATTGACATGTCCAAGTACTCGTTTTATTACTCTCATTGATGAGAAATTGTTTCAGAAATTTGTTAATAACGTAATGTGACCGCTCGAGGGATCCATTGGACTGCGGATAGAAAGCAGTAGTTCTGATCTGTTTTATCCTGTATTTTCTTGACAGAATTTTCAACAATGAGCTCGTAAAGTTAGTTCCGTGATTGGTAAGTATAGTGCGTGGTGCCCTGAAGTAGGACAAGTAATACTTCCAGAAAGCTTCCGCGATATCGACCGATGTAGCGTTCACCAGGGGTGCCAGGACGAGAAACTTCGTTAACTGATCCTGTATCGTGAGGATATATCCATGTCTTTGCGCCGACGTCGCCAATGGTCCCATAATGTCCAGGGCGACCTTGTCAAACGCCGCATCTGAAATATTGGTCAAGAGCATAAGCTGCTTGTGTTTCACCCTGACGAGCTTCTTTAACTGGCAGTTTGTGCACCGCTGCACGAACGCTAGCACTTAACTCTTCATGTTTTCCCAGTAGTACCGCTGCCGCAGGCGGTTATACGTTTTCGTGACCTTTTTGTGGCCGCCGACAGCTGATGCGTGACACTCTACGATAATAGCCTCTCTTTCTGCAACCGGGGTAGTTCGGATTAAGCCTTTGCACACACAGATTTTGCAAGAGATGTCTTGGAATAGTCCGGATAGTCTTTCCTGGATGAGATGCCATGGTGTGCCATCTAGCACAGGTGTGCGTGTTATGTTGACTGAAGACAATTCCAGATCTCGTGCCACGTCCAATAACGACTCCAAGGCCGCGTTTAGTATGTCAGGGTCCAAAACCGTGCTGTCTCGCTCCTTTATTGGTAGAGAAACTAACACCTTGGTGCCGAGGGTGGTGACTCGTGCCCGTGCCAAAGTCAGGTCAGCAAGATCAGGAAACATTCCTCCTGCAGCTGTCGAGAGCCGTCGTCGCACGGTGTTTCTCGCTGTGTAACAAAGACGCACAGGTTGTCTTTTCTCAGTACCAGATTGTCCTTGGTCTCGACAACAGTGAGTTCCACTTGCTTCTCTGGTTCCCCCATGTGATATGGCACCGTCACCGGGTCGAACACCTCTCCTTCCTCCTCGTACTCCCTTTCACCAGTGCTACCTTTTTCCTCTTTGGTACTGACTACGTCTTTGCTGTCATCTTCTTCCTCGTTTTTGAGTGCCACCGAAAGAACACCTTCCATGGACGGCGACAATTCCGATACCCCGCAATCCCGGAAACTCCCACAGTGATTTTGCGGAGAAAGTTCTTGCCGTGTACCTAAACGACCTGGTCCAGATGCTCTGAATATAGACTCAT
This sequence comes from Pseudomyrmex gracilis, assembly GCF_002006095.1. Classification (NCBI taxonomy): domain Eukaryota; kingdom Metazoa; phylum Arthropoda; class Insecta; order Hymenoptera; family Formicidae; genus Pseudomyrmex; species Pseudomyrmex gracilis. The sequence continues at coordinate 13,260 of NW_018022883.1, read as the reverse complement.
CGGATGAGCTTTCCGCTTTGTACGTTAGTGGTAAAGCAGCTGCTACCAGCTCTGGTGGGTTCCGAGACAGTGCGTCCGCGTTGGCATTGGCGGTACTGGCCTTGTACACGATTTTGTAGGTGTACTCCGCTAATTTCAACCTCCACTTAACAAGACGCGAAGTGGGATCCTTGACGGAGTGAAGTCACACTAGTGGTATGTGATCTGTTACGAACGTGAACTCCTTTCCGTACAGGTAGGGGCGGTAATAATGCACAGCGTACACTATACCTAACACTTCCCGCTCTACAGTGGAGTAATTTTTCTCGGCCGTGTTCAACAGCCTAGAGCAATAAGCTATCGGGAGATCCTTGCCAACCGTTCCTTGGCTGAGTACGGCTCCAATGGCATATCCCGATGCATCTGTTGTGACATTAAACGGTGTGGCAAAATCTGGATACTGAAGAACGGGTTCCTTGCACAGAGCGTCGCGCAACTGCGTGAACGCCTGCTCCTGGTTTGTTGTCCACCTTAAACTGGCCTCTTTTTTTAGCAAGTTCGTCAGTGGTTTGGCCATTTTGGAGAACAGAGGGATGAATTTTCGATAGTAGCCGACGAATTCCAAGAACTGGCGAATTTCTTTAACGTTCCTTGGCTTAGGAAACCTCTTCACTGCTTCCAGCTATTTCGGGTCCAGTTTGACACTTTCTTCACTGATTACATGTCCTAGGTACGCTACTTTCTTCCTCAGGAACTCGCACTTGTCCGGTTGCAAACGGAGGTAGGCCTGCCTCAGTCGCTGAATTAACTTGTTAAACTTGATTTCGTGCTCCCGAAGTGAACGAGCGTAGAGGACGATATTGTCCAAATATAATACAAATCGACGTTACCTTTTTGAAACAAAAAGTGACGAAATGGAAACTACACTCGCACAGTTAGAGCGTAATGTATTGGAGCAATCGACACGTTTGAGTTCGCGAGAAGAAGTTGTCGCGTGGGAGCAGCAATGTGATGAATGTCTTGAATTATTGGAAGAACATAGTCGGAACAAGCGTCCACGACTGTCTGTAGGAATCAGACAATCGCTTGTTGCTAGAATTGCTCGACTCGAAAGTTTGACAAATTCACTGCGCAGACAATTTGTATACATTGGCGCCGGACATGGACTTACGTGGCGAGAGATAGACACTGCTTTTGAAAGTAGGGTAATGAAGGGTGCTATCATTAATGAAAATTATATCGAACCTNGNCATTTTCTCGAACACGCAAAAAGCACAGTGCTGGAAAAAGTACAAAATGCCATTGAGAAACACAATAGTCTGAAAATCAATACAGTATTCAATGGTGAATTTATATCGGGAGATAAACGAGCCAATAAAAATATAACAACAAGAAATTCAGAACTCTTTTGTACAACCAATTTAGACGANTGGTACGAGCGATACNTNATTGAACNCACGTTNGCNTNTTTANATGAATTTCAGGAACGTGATAGTGGGTGGGCCTTGTTACGTATATTCAATTTAATTGTAAATGTGAACAAGTACAATCCATTGCGTGCAGGATGTCATATACGTTTGCCGCCAGAAGTTAAGTTTAAGAGAGCGGTGATTAACGTGCTATCCGAGGATAATGCATGCTTTGCAAGGTCGGTAGTCGCTGCTCTTTATCCGGCCGAAGAAAATGGACACCGCATATCATCGTATCCTCACTATACAACAGTACTAAATCTTCAGGACATTGAGTTTCCAATGGGTGTAAACCAAATATCAAAATTTGAACGGCTTAACGACATCTCTGTCAACGTGTACAACATAGAACTGAAGAGGAAAAAGAAGAACGAACCGAAAAACGAACTTGTCATCCTCCCAATACGTCTCACAAAGCAAAAGAGAGAGAAACACGTAAACTTGCTTTACGTTTCGGATCCACGAGACGTTAATTGTGGGCACTTTGCATGTATAAAAAATCTGTCTCGACTCGTGAGCACACAATTGAATAAGCATAATGGAAAAAAATATATTTGCGAAAGGTATGCTTGCATTATATGTATATATGTGTACGTAAGAGATAATGAGAAATTAAGGTATTATATATTTGCAGATGTTTACACTATTTTTATTCTCTGGATAAGTTGAGTGTCCACACCGTAGATTGCGGAAAAATGAATAACTGCGCGATTTGGTTACCAGCGGAGGACAACAAATGGCTCAGTTTCAGTAATCATAGCAGGAAAGAACGTCTTCCATTTGTAGTTTACGCCGACCTTGAGGGCATATTACACAAAATTGATGGATAGACGCAGCAAACGTTATATACGTACCAACATCACAAGGAGTTCAACATAGGCTATTACGTCTGCTGCTCATACAACGACTCTTTCTCTGCTTATCGGTATCGTCGCGGCGAAAATTGCATCACATGGTTTGTTGAAAAACTCAAGGAATTGGCTCATCGGGTAAAAACTATTTTATCTACTAACGTGTCCATGGAATCGTTAGAAGAACAAAAGTCAGCTTATCGTAATGCTAGTCATTGTCACGTGTGTGAAAAACCATTCGCAGCGGATGATACAAGAGTTCGCGATCATTGTCATCTGACCGGTCAATACAAAGATCGCGCTCACTCCAACTGCAACTTAAATTATAAAGATTCGCATTGTATTCCAGTAATTTTTTACAATTTATCCGGTTACGATGNACATTTTATTATTAAAGAAGTTGCAACCGCATTTGAAGAAAAAGTTACTGTTCTCCCTATTAACAAGGAAAGATACATATCTTTTTCCAAGAACGTCACGCAACCGGAAAAAAGTACTCCAAAGAGTTACAATATAGAGTTGAGATTCATCGATTCATACAAATTTCTCAGTGCTAGTCTCGACAAATTAGCATCGTTTCTTTATAAAGACAAGTTTAAAATATTACAATCAGAATTCAGAAATCTATCTGTCGAAAATTTTGAATTATTAGCGCGTAAAGGTGTCTTTCCATACGACTACGTAGACTGTGTCGACAAGTTGCAAGAGCAGCGGTTACCACCGCGCGAGTCATTTTACAGTTCTCTGACCGGTGAAACGATATCTGAGAGTNAATATGCACACGCTGTAAACATCTGGCAACGATTCTCGATACGCACGTTAGGTGAATACAGCGNTTTATATTTAAAAACTGATGTTTTATTATTGGCAGATATATTTGAGAATTTTCGAGAAAGTTGTATCCGAAGTTACGGTTTAGATCTCGCGCATTATTATACTTTACCCTGTTACACGTGGGACGCTATGCTAAAACACACAAGCATAACGTTCGACCTGCTCACAGACGTTGATATGGTTATGTTTATCGAACGCAGTATACGCGGTGGTCTTAGCCAGTGCAGCGCAAGATACGCGCACGCTAATAACAAGTACATGCATACGTACGATTTATCAAAACCAACGTCGTATCTTATGTACCTTGATATAAATAACTTGTACGGCTGGGCAATGTGTCAGCCATTACCGTATGCCGCATTCCAATGGGTAGACAACGTCTGGAGTGTCGACGTGATGTCTGTGACATCAACCTCAGATATCGGTTACATTTTTGAAGTCGACCTCGAGTATCCTCGCGAATTGCACGACGCGCACACTGACCTACCGTTGTGCCCGACGCGCGATAAGCCGCCTGGCAAGCGGCAGGAGAAGTTGCTTGCAACACTATACGATAAATTGCGTTATATTATTCATTATCGCGCTCTGCAACAATGTGTGCAACACGGTATTACGAAGATTCATCGCGTACTACAATTCGCGCAATCTCCATGGCTCCGCAGCTACATCGAATTAAATACACAATTTCGAACGTCCGCTATCAACAATTTTGAGAAAAATTTGTACAAATTAATGAATAATGCAGTTTTTGGCAAAACTATGGAAAATGTGCGTAATCATGAAGATATAAAACTTTTAACACAGTGGAATGGAAGATATGGTGCGGAAGCATTGATCTCTTGACCAAATTTTTATAGTCGAAACGTCTTTTCTGAAAATTTTATTGCGGTTGAATTGCGTAAACTCGAAGTAAAATTTAACAAACCGATATACGTAGGAATGTGTATATTAGACATATCCAAAACGTGTGTGTATGAATTTCACCATGATTACATGGCACCTTTGTATCGAGAGAAATACACAATTATGTACACCGACACAGACAGTCTTATTTATTTTATCGAATGCGAGGATGTGTACAATATCATNAAACGTGACATTGTAAGATTTGATACAAGTGATTATCCAGCTGATAACGTGTATGGTATGCCGCGCGTCAACAAAAAGATTCCAGGATTGATGAAGAATGAAAATAATAGAATGATAATGACTGAATTCATCGGACTTAGAGCAAAAATGTATGCATTGAAAGTGGATGGAAAAAGAGACACGAAAAAGGCCAAAGGTGTAAAGAGTAGTGTCGTAACGCGAACATTAACGTTCTATGATTACAACCAGTGTTTGAACGATGAAACTGAAAAGGTATGCCGATAGTCGTGTATACGATCAAAGTTACACAAAGTATATACTGTGTCCGAATCAAAACTTGCTCTAAGTCCATATGACGATAAGCGGTATATCGTACCCGATTCTACTGGAACATTACAATGGGGACATTACAAAGTATGACAAGAAAACCGTGTATAATATAGAGTATATGTATATTGTCAATTACTATGTGTAATAATAATTATGTATATATGTTGTAACTTATGTATAACTTTAATTTATATAAATGTAAATTTTTATAAAGTGTGTTTACAATACATTAGTTTTATTTATCCAAGAGTTGTGTGATTT
>NW_018022883.1:4978-7657 GCF_002006095.1 Pseudomyrmex gracilis | reverse complement strand
AATCGTACTGTGGTCAATAGAGTATCACCCCTTTGAATCGTGCTGGTCCTGCGACCTTGACGTTGCTGTACACTGTGGTTAAGAGCTTATCGNCGATTGCGGGGGTAACATCGATCGGTCGCATACCGATAGTTCGATGTTTTCTCGCGTTGTACTCCATAAGGAGACGCGGTAGTATGTCGATCCATTAAGTGTAAATTGTTTTCACATATCGTTCTTCAACGTGCGGTTGAATCGTTCCACAATCGAAGCCTTCATAACCGAATATGTGAAATAATGATTGATGCTATACTTGTTTATCAATGTCTGTAAATCTGTGTTGTAGAATTCCTTTCCACGATCAGTTTGCAAATTGTGCGGACATCTCTTGTTATCCCGAAATATTCCTGCAAAACTTTTGGCGACTTCACACTCTTACTTTTAAGCGGTATAGCCCACGCNTACTTGCTCAGCACATCGATAACCGTAAGTATGTAGTGGTAGCCTCTGTTGAAGCGCGAATACGGACGCATCTCTACCACATCCGCTTGCCAGAGATCATCGTACCCACGTACGATAACGCGTCTACAGGGAAAATGTTTTCTTGCCGAAGCATGCAATTCTTCTACAAGACGTTGTTTTTCGATTGTAACACGATTCGTCGCCATAGATGTCTTACTATATGTCTACTGTGGCAGTCGTTTTATTTTGGTTTGATAGATATTGAAGTGTACGCTGAATGTGTTTTATAGCATCGCGCAACGCNTGCACGTCTTGTTGCAATGTGATAATTTTTCTCTCACGTGTTTTTTGCCATTTATTCACACTCGTGACACATATCTACATATCGTTTGTTGGCGGCGTCAGTGTCGGTATCAGGTTGCGCTACATGTAGTATCTTACGCGACCTTGCATCGTAGCCGGAACCGACAAAGCAGAAAGCGTTATTACGCACGTAATTTCGCAGTATTGCTTCTCTCTCATAATAATACATCGACGCTCCATGTGTTCCAAGCGATATTCCAAATTTGTTGATTGGCATGATAACGCGCACACGACTGAATCTAACGCCGACGCGCTATTTAATTTATAATGAATCCCGCTTCGCGGAGTTCCTCGATGATCGACAGGATTTTGTTGTCGTGAGAATTATTGCCTGCCTGACGAGATGCGTCTAACAACCGCAGACGGTCAACGAGTTCATTGGGATCGTCCCAGTGCGCGTACTCGATNTTACGATCGCTTAGCGTCATATTAAGCGGCATACCTTTTCCCTGTTTAGTACGCATATTGGATATTAAAGGTGCAATTATGTATCTGTATTTGTATCTCTTGTTACCCAGTATTGCACCGAGCCTGTTGTGATGTTTTCTATGAGCATGTGTTATTTCCAGTATCTTTTTGTATCGTTGTTTATCTTCCTCGGTATATAACTCGTTCTTTGGACATTTCATGAAAATTAATTCATAAAATCATTGTGTTGCTTTGAATCGTATACCATCTATAATTATATTATCTTGTTCATCCACGTCAAAACGCTTATCACCAAGCATCATTACATCGTTGTCGAAATACACACCATATACGTAGTCTATGTCGTTCTCTTTTTTACCACTCAGGATAGCTTTCATATATTGTTGCGTCAACGGACCAAAATGATTTTGAAACATTTCAAGACCCTCCAACGTTTGCATTTGACGTTGAATAGTTGACTCAAACGATTTGGTGGTAGTAGCATCAGTAGCGACGATAGTGTCAATCGATGGTGAATCCCATGTCAATTGTCGTTCGGTTTGTCCTTTCGTCGGAGTAGAAGTCGCCATTGCAGTGTTATATCGTGTGCGCTTTGACTTACGTAAAGTAGGGGACAGTGTTTTGTTCGATGTCTGTGTTCGTTTCCGCTTTGTCTCGTGTGATGTGTCTTCAAGAAGACATAGTTTCCGTATTTTCAGCAATCTGTTTTAGAGGTTCGATAATAGGTTTGAATTGTTTTTCCAATGCAATTTCTTCTTCTAATTTACCGGTTTTTAGAGCGCGATATTTTTGACGAATGGATTGACTCGTTTTTGCAATCTTTTTTGCTACTTTCTCGCGATCTATAATTCCACTGCTTTCGTCAGGTNAAGCCATGTTGCTCGCACTGTAGGAGAGACGATACTTGGTTGATGTCTCAACAACGATTAACCACTCGCTGGTATCGCAAACTTGTTAAATCCTTTTCTATAGCAACCTCTGTTCAAAAGACTATCCCTGTCAATCACTAAACATCCATATTTTTTTTGCCAACATTTGCGACATAATGTACAAAACTTCTCGTACGACATATCCGTGTTTACATGATCGTTGTACACATGTTTGAGATGGGTACTATCTTGTTTAAACAGAATTATCAGATTTGCGTTGTCACGTATAAGATGCTTTGGTATCCTCGCGTACGTCTGACACAGAAAGAAACAGTCGACACTTGAGTGACGACCCATTGCTAAGTATTCTCGCATCGTATATTGCTTGTCACATGCCACATTATCAAAAATAAAAACAGAATTCGGAAGTGCTTTACTCGGTGGAATTACATCGCTAGTAGAAAAGGTAAAATAACCAATTTCATCTACTGATAAAAGTACATTCTCCAGATATTGATACTTTGGTTGTTGCAACGACTTGGAATACACGTACACGTTTTCAAAACGTACACCGTGT
>NW_018022883.1:0-4058 GCF_002006095.1 Pseudomyrmex gracilis | reverse complement strand
GTGTAACAACAAATATGCAGTTCGAACAACTAGCTAAGCGCATGTGCACACCTTTCTTTAGAAATGTTTTTATGCGTAATACTTTACCGAATGTAGTACGCCGTAATGAGAGTGGTATTGTATATTTAGATGATACAATTAGACCGGGTACTCACTGGGTAGCGTATGCGAAGANAGGAAAACATGTCATATATTTTGATAGTTTCGGCAATCTTCAACCACCAAAAGAGGTGGTGCGTTATCTAGGACATGCTGTGGATAAAATAGAATATAACCGTACATCTTATCAACGTTACAATCAAAGCAATTGTGGCCAATTGTGTTTATGGTTTCTTCAAGCAGTCGATGAGCAATATTCATTTAAATAGTACGCTATCAGACTTTATTACGCATTCGACAACATGTCACTGACGTTCACACTTACCGGCAAAAGTAGCACCCTTGCAGTCAGCTACTTTCCCTCCATTGATTTAAGTGATGGTGACTACGAGCTTGGACTAACAGATTTTGAAACGTATCCTACAATACCGAACGTAAATTCATCGAACAATAAGTTTTATTACGATACGGATGACAAGCAGATTATAATTCCTGAAGGGTCGTACGACTTACAGGATATTAACAATTATCTGCAACATGCAATAGTGCAACGTCATGCCAAAAGCAAAGATAAAGATGAGAACATCCCTCCACTAATATTACGCGCAAACACCAACACAATGCAAAGTGAAATAAACAGTGCCTATCAAATAACTTTTACAAAACCCGACAACATTGGATCGTTGTTAAGTTTTTCATCAACTTGTATTTTAGAGCCGCTACAATGGTACGTATCAGACGTGCCGATTAATATTATCAACGTAAACATTATTTGCATAGAATGCAACGTGACCGCGGGTGCGTACAGCAACAACCGGTGTGTTCATACAATACATGAGTTCTCACCGAACGTGCCACCTGGATATAAGATCTCGGAAACACCGGCACAGATCATTTACCTTCCGATCATTGTGCAGAGCATTACAGATCTGACGATACGCATTGTGGATCAGAACGGACAATTGCTTGATTTTCGAGGAGAAGAAATAACTGTCAGGTTACATGTATAATACACGGCATGCTCGTGCTGAACAAGGCGGATCAAGTGACACGAGATACGAAGTTTGCATTACAAACATCTGCTACTACTACTACGACTACTACTACAACGTACAGTAATCGGAAGAAGCTAAGTTCGATAAACGTTGAATTTTTACAATCGTTGGGATTTATTGTACGAGAAGTTTGAAACTATGTGCGACATTTTAAATGTTGGGAGCGAGCCGATCTTTGATTATCGCATCGTCAAGATTGAAACTCACACGTACAATCCGTATGTGAACCCGACATTTGAATACAGTAATGAGATACGCATACCTATACAACAGCAGGACTTGTACACTTTACCGTGTCAAAGTTTTCTTTACGTCGAAAAAAAAATAACGTTAACGATGAAAGATGAAGAAGAAGTATATCTGGGTAATAATTGTGTAGCTTTTATGTTCGTTGAGATTCGCTATGAACTCAATGGTATGGAGATTGATCGTAATAGAAACGTTGGAATAACTAGCACGATCAAAAATTATATATCGCTAACACATGATAAAAGCATGGCCATAAAGAATGCTGGTTGGGATATAAAACAACATGCGGACGAAAATAGTTACTTTAGTTTCTGCNTACCACTCAGCATGTTATTAGGATTTTGCGAGGACTACAAACGTACGGTTATCAATGCACGTCATGAACTAATTTTAATACGATCGCGCAACGACAAAAACTGCATAACAGCAATTTCTCAGGTAGATCGTGAGCCATTACATGGAAACATTGAATCATTCAAAGTGCAATGGCGAATTCCACATGTAGTGTTGAACGATGTCACGAAGCTCTCGCTACTACGAACTCTGGAAAGCGGACGGTATTTGACCATGAGTTTCCGTTCATGGGATCTCTATGAGTTTCCATTATTACAAAGCACGACTAAACATTCCTGGACCGTAAAAACGGCGACACAACTGGAGAAACCGAGATACGTCATATTTGCGCTACAGACTGCTCGAAGAAACGATATGTCAGCAGATGTCACGCGATTCGATCACTGTCAGTTGACCAACGTAAAACTTTATCTCAACTCTAAATTCTATCCTTATGACGACTTGCATTTAGATTTTGATAGAAAAAATTATGCCGTTTTGTACAATATGTACACAAATTTCCGTAAAACGTACTACGAATGTGGTGTTGTAATACCATTTCTCACGATTTACAACTTTCTGCAATGTGATCCTTTAGTGGTCATTGATTGCTCACGTCAAAACGAGGCTGTCAAAAGTGCAACCGTCGATGTGCGNATTGAATTCGATTGCAAAGAAAATATACCTGCAAATACTACAGCCTATTGTCTCATTTTGCACGATCGTGTGGTTGAATACAACCCGTTAACTAACGTAGTACGCAAAATTACTTAAATTGTGACATCAGCATTTCTCCCCTCCATAATCTGAAAATCATTTAAGAGCGAAAGTACTTGATAGATAACATTTGTCTTTTTGTTGGTTACACGATTACGTCAACATGCTTGTACCGACGTTTGTGGATCTGCAAGGATTTGTAGTAGAAAAAAAATTTATTGTCGAGGAAGTAGCGGTATTGCGAAAAGGCACTGTTCTCTTGCACTACATTTTTGAAAGCCCTTTTCCGTGGAGTCTACTCGCACGGTCAGACAGGCCAGCAGCTTCTTGGCTGATAATGCATCATCACGGTCTGTGTTGGAAGGATGGAAGTGTTGCATACTGCAGAGCAAAGAATTTGATTACAGCAGCTATTTGTGGCACCGCGGAAAATGATGACAACTCATCTTCACTCGTCTATGTTAAAGGTCNTGAAAAATGTAACTGGCTAGCTGATATTCTTGATAGTGACGTACGACGTGGATTAATTATTAAAACAGTGGATGCTTATTACGACGATATTGCTTTTTTAAATAAGTTGAATGTATTGAATTGTCTACGTCGTGAAAAACATGTAAAACACTGTGCATTACAAAATGTATTTAAAATATTTAATTGTTGGTCTAAACGACAATAAAATGTTATACAAAACTTTGTTTGCACATTTACTATCTTTTTCCCTAGATCTATAGCTAATGTTTATATAGATTAACGTAATATTAATCGTGGTTTAACATAGTTTCATAGTTAAACGTGGTTTGTTTATGGTTGAACATGGTTTGATTATGGTTGAACGTGGTTCGATTATGGTTGAACGTAGTTCGATTATGGTTCAATGATGGTTGAACGTGGTTTATTTGTAGTTACACAGTTCAAGTATGATTAAGCATGGTACATACAGAGTTAAATGTGGATTAATTGAACATGCTACGATCGGAATTAAACGTGGATTGATTATATTTCGTTTGACATATTATTGCACATGTATGTGTGATAATATATTATGTTTCAGAATGCTTTGTGAAACGAGTAAGACGAGACCGTTGTAGACTTGCAATTTCATATCATATGTGTAAAANGCAGTGCAAAACGAGACAACTATGACTAACAAGGGGACCTCGCGAACCCGAAAATTCTGATTTTGATGAAACTTTGCACACATGTAAAAGAGGTCAATAGATGAGTATTGACATTTTCCGTTGCTGCTGAAAAACGGTTTTAAGGGATGAAATCACCCCTCATATGTAGAGCGGCTTTTCAGTTTTCTCAATTTCTCTCGAAAATGATTAGAGATATTAAAAAATGATTTATACAAAAATTTTATAGAAAAAAGTTTTTTATTTATTTATGTTAATAGAATTTAAAAAAAATAAGTTTAAAAAAAAATTGTGTAACAAAATTATAAAACACATTTTTTTTTAACAATTCTATTAATGTAGGTAAATAGAGGTGTTTTTCCCATAAAACTTTTATATAAAACATTTTTTCATATCTTTAATAGTTTTCGAGATACATCGAGAAAAAAACGCAAAACCGTGTTATACATGATAAGTGTTTCACTCTTTA
>NW_018022882.1:13010-17467 GCF_002006095.1 Pseudomyrmex gracilis | reverse complement strand
AACATATATTGAATATTTTTTACCGTGGCAAAACATTGTAGAGATGCTATAAACAATCCACCGACATTCAAACCAAATGTTTTGTTACCTCTTTGTAATAGTAGAACTATTAGCTTTTGAAGATGCACAGGAAATATATACCACGGAATTTTATATCTACATATGTTAATTATGTTGAGAATTAGTGTGCAATGATATAAACACACAAAATAAGTACAAGTATTTAATTTTTTATAAAATTAAATCTCGACATACATCACATAGTTTTAAATATTGTGACATGTTTTTCAGTACAGCACCGAAAAGTTGTGGATGTATAATAAACATTTCTCTTACACAGTCATAAATATGTTATTATAGTGATCTGTAATTTCTTGCCCCATAAAATTAGCCCAAAACATATATATAAAAGCGATTATTGTTATTACAAAATATAATACAAGTTCGTCGATGTTGCACGTAGATGCTGTAACCTGAAAAATCTAACAAATAATTTAATTACACCATTGATAGGACACTTTAGATACTTTAAAAATAGTATANAATCTATTATGCGACATTATATATATTTATATATATTATAGTTTCGCATCGAAATTACATTATATGTAGTTTTTTTGGAAAGAAACATATTTCAGAAATGATACTCACAGAAAAAATATTAAAACTTAATGTAAGCACTCCAAATATTATTAAGAGAAAATAAGTTTTTTCAAAGGAAGATATTAAATATGTAGAATACCTTTAAGAACATGAAATGATATTACATATATATTACACATGTGTATTGCGTTTGTGTTAATACCAACATCATAGCGTTTCGATGAATATCGACGGCTGATATTATACTTCTGTAAATCTTATCTTCGGAAATTGGACTGATATCTTGATATTTATTCATGTACTCAATGCGGAAGCTGTAAACAAATCATAATGTATAAACTATTATTTTTTACGAAAAGAAGAATATAGAACTAAAACTAAATAATTAGAAATGTACGTAATATATATATATATATTTATGTACTTTATTTATGTAAATTATCTTTTAGTTTTTTTTTAGAGACATGTACTATTTTAATTTTTCTTAACATTTCTAGTTATTATCTTTTTTTCTTACCTAGCAACTTTGAACATTCCACAAGCATGGTATAAAAATGCAATAAGCATTGCAATTGTTACAATCAACGAAAAAGATCCTATTCCCAAAGCTACGAATGTATGTACTAATATGACATAGAAATATTTTTCTTGATCGATAAAATATTCAGTAAGAATAAGTTTCTTATATTTATCTTCGTAAGACATGTTTACCGATGAATTCATGTGAAAAGTAGTTGTCAATATTGGACTGACCAAAACAATTACCGCAGTAATAACATAAAACACTAAATGTCATATAAAACAATTAAGATCTAATATCAAATTAGCACACTAGAAAAATTGTGTGTATTAAAGAATGACTGTATATGAACACAATAATATTCGTTTGTGATATTTTTGATTAAAATACTTTCGTATGTCACGGTCTATCATACTTTTCAAAAATTTATCAAACAATGATTTTTATGATATCAAGCATGTTGAGTTTTGTTTTTCTTATTCTCGACATGCCGTTTCCTACTGCGCATAAATCTGATTTTTACTAAAAAAAAAAAGAAAAAAGTTTGCTATGTCAAACTATTGTTATTGAAAGTAAATTTGTTGCAATTATCGCACAAGCGGTATATTCTTGTGTATAAAATATTACGATATTTTTGACTTCAAACCAATTCAGAACACAATAGCAGTTCCCGTTGTTGTCACTATTCTATTTAGAATTTTAAGAGTATTTTACTTGTAAGTCTAGTCGTTTGACGTCTTCCAATATCTCCGTATTTGTCCATAATGGTCAATTCATTGTTTTCCAGATTTTGACACACATATTGAAGTTTTTCCGTTAAATACTTTAGCTGTTTGAGTGTATACAAACAAAATTTATTGTTGCACTTGTCTCACAAAGAAAACATTTGATACTATTTGACATGGAAATTTATAAATTGTGCTTTTGTGTACCTTTTTATAAAAGTGAATCAAATACTGAGAACTTACATTTTCAGTGTTAACATAAAACGAATTGTATTTTATCGTCACGCAAATAGAAGCGGACGTGATAGAAACTATTTTGATATAAAGANCGGTAGTACGTTCCATAGTCACAAGTGGTGTAAGCTGCAAGTAAAGTTTCTTTGAAATACAATGAAATGTTTTCGCATTTTTTTTAAATTTATTTCTTTTGAGCCTTAAGTATTATTATTGTATTAAGTAGCAATGAAATGGTTTGTTGTAGTTATTGATACCTCCAATAACATTCAATACACTTACATACATAAAACTATTAGTAGAACATACCTGAAATATAATACCAGTTACCAAGATAGTATAAACACAATGCAACTGAAGGCGGTCGAATTTCGAATTCTGATAAGGCCATAAACCGACTGCTTGCAATAGAATCCGATTCAACCTGAAATACCGATCCTTGACATTGATCATCCTTTCGCTAGTTCCCAGCACAAANATAGAAATAAAAAGAATTCACTCCCTCTTGGTAGAAGTACTTTATTATTTAATGACATATTTTGCACATTTACTACCTTTGGCGTAATTTTTCCATTTTGTAATTTACAAATTTTTTTACTGCAGCCTAAATGCCGTCTCATAATAATATAGCACTATTCTCATGAGATCGCAACAGTTGCAATTTACCACTTCGGATACAATATATTTTTCTCTTAAGCAATCGATAAAACGACGATAGACATTGAACAGGTGTTTTTTTCTCATACATAAAATACTGTTCATGCAACAAGTTGTGATGTAAAAGTAGCGCACGCGCATATCATTTTTTTCCAAGTTGTGATTACACATAATTCAGTTCTCTATATGTGCTTGTGAGATACGTTTCTTTCTTAGAAGATTTGATGCAAGCTGCNCCTCAAGTTTTTATTGTACGAAATGTAGGTACAATATGAAGAAGTAACAAATTTTGATTTTGTATTTGTATAATAAGTTGTTTAATATATCTTTTAATCAAAGTTATGATTATTTATGTTGTAAAANTACATGTCGTNATTANAAAACATAAGCATTTCAAAAAAAGTTAATTTNATTTGCAGTAATCGTATTCAATATTTCATACATATTATTGACATGTACTATTATCTATTGCGTGGAATACATCACAGTAAAATAAGATACCGAAGCGTTTACCAACTGAAACATAAACTATTTGTCTGGTTTTTGTTTTTTTTGTTTTGAAGAACATACCATTTAGTCTATTATATATTGCATATTTTTTACCGTGGCGAAACATTGTAGAGATGCTATAAACAATCCACCGACATTCAAACCAAATGTTTTGTTACCTCTTTGTAATAGTAGAACTATTAATTTTTGAAGATGCAGAGGAAATATATACCACGGAATTTTATATCTACATATGTTAATTATGTTGAGAATTAGAGAGCGTTGGTATAAACACACAACAAAATAAGTACAAGTATTTAAATTTTTATAAAATTATTTTGAGACATACGTCACATATTTCTAAATATTATGAATTGGTTTTCGGTACACTACCGAGAAGTTTTGGAAATATAAAAAACGTTTTTCTTACACAGTCATAAATACGTCATTATAGTGATCTGTAATTTCTTGACCTATAAAATTAGCCCAAAACATATATATAAAAGCGATAATTGTTATTACAAAATATAATACGAGTTCGTCGATGTTGCACGTAGATGATGTAACCTGAAAAATCTAACACATTAATTAATTACACCATTGATAGGACACTTTAGATATTTTAAAAATAGTAAAAAATTTATTATGCGACATTACATTTATATATATTATACTTTCGCATAGGAATTACATTATTTGCAGTGTTTTTGGAAGGAAACATATTTCAGAAATGATACTCACAGAAAAAATATTAAAGCTTAATGTAAGCACTCCAAATATTATTAAGAGAAAATAAGTTTTTTCGAAGGATGATATTAAATATGTAGAGTACCTTTAAGAACATGAAATAATATTATAGCGATTTCGGCTGGTTTGCACCGACTGCACATTTCGGGTGTTGGTGCAAATTATGTGTACGGCTGGTCGAATGGCAGCAGTTCTTTGCTGGTTCCGCGTATTCGTCTGAGCTCAGTACACCGCATAGGTGCATGTTGGGTGTATACAAAGTGGCTCTCACAAATTAGTCGGAGCCAGTTAATGTAATCAGTACATACACCGATGCGGTGTTGCACACAATTGCACCAACTCTACACAGGTGGCACACCGGTGCAGACCAGCCGAAATCGCTATTACATACAGGGTGTCTGACAACGAACTATAAAGCCGCCGTGTGTAGGTAGATCGGGTCATTCTGAACAGAAAAGTTATTTACCATTTTGCAAAATTGG
>NW_018022882.1:0-12505 GCF_002006095.1 Pseudomyrmex gracilis | reverse complement strand
GCGCCCTTATTGGCTTACATTTAATAATTCATATCTCAATAAATATTGCCAATTTTGCAAAATGGTAAATAACTTTTCTGTTCAGAATGACCCGATCTACCTACACACGGCGGCTTTATAGTTCGTTGTCAGACACCCTGTATATATTACACGTGTGAAGTGCGTTTGTGGTAATACCAACATCATAGCTTTTCGATGAATATCGACGGCAGATATTATACTTCTGTAAATCCTATTTTCGGAAATTGGACTGATATCTTGATATGTATTCATGTGCTCAATGCGGAAACTGTAACCAAATCATAATGTATAAAGTGTTAATTTTTTACGAAAATAAGAATATACAACTAAATCCAAATAACTAGAAATGTACGTAATTTATGTACTTTTCGACTTTTAGTTATTTTTTAAAGGCATGTACTAATTTAATTTTTCTTAACATTTCTAGTTTTCTTATTTTCTTACCTAGCAATTTTGAACATTCCACAAGCATGGTATAGAAACACAATAAGCATTGCAATTGTTACAATCAACGAAAAAGATCCTATTCCCAAAGCTACGAATGTATGCACTAATATGACATAGGAATATTTTTCGTGATTGATAAAATATTCAGTAGGAATTAATTTCTTATATTTATCTTCGTAAGACATGTTTACCGACGAATTCATGTGAAAAGTAGTTGACAATACTGGACTGACCAAAACAATAATCGCAGCAGTAACACAAAACACTAAACGTCGTATAAAACAATTAAGATCTAATATCAAATTAGCATACTAGAAAAATAGCGTGTATTAAAGAATGACTGCATATGAACACAGTACTACTATTTGTTTGTGTGTTATTTTTGATTTGAAATACTTTTGTATGTCAAAAATTTTATCATATTGTTCAAAAAACTATCGAACAATGATTTTTATGATTTTTATATCAAACATGTTTAGTTTTGTTTTTCTTATTCTCGACATGCCGTTTCCTACTGCGTAAAAATCTGATATTTACAAAAAAAAACAATTTTGCTAAATCAAACTATTGTTATTGTAAGTAAAGGTTTTGCAATTATCATACAAACGGTATATTTTTGTGTATAAAATATTACGATATTTTTGACTTCAAACCAATTCAGAACACAATAGTAGATCGCGCTGTTGTCACTATTCTATTTAGTACTATAGGAGTATTTTACTTGTAAGTATAGCCGTTTGACGTCTACCAATATCTCCGTACTTGTCCATGATGGTCAATTCATTGTTTTCCAGATTTTGACAAACATATTGAAGTTCTTCCGTTAAATACTTTAGCTGTTTGAGTGTACAAAAACATAATTTACCGTTGCACTTGCCTCACAAAGAACAAATTTGAAAATATTTACCATGTAAAGTTATAAAATGTGCTTTTGTGTAACACTTTGACAAATTGAATGCAACAATTATTAGGAACTTACATTTTCGGTGTTAACGTAAAACGAATTGTATTTTATCGTCACGCAAATAGAAGCAGAAGCGATAGAAAAAATTTTGATATAAAGATCGGGAGTACGTTTCATAGTTAAAAGTGGTGTAAGCTGTAATTAATTTTTCTTTGAAATATAATAAAATGGTTTGTTAGTCATTGATAACCTTCGATAAAATCCGATATACATACATAAAAGAAGTAGTAAAACATACCTGAAATATAATGAGAGTTATCAAGATGGTATAACTGCAGTGCAACTGAAGTCGGCCGAGTTTCGAATTCTGATAAGGCCATAAACCGACTGCTTGCAAGAGAAGTCGATTCAAACTGAAATACCGATCTTTTACATTGATCATCCCTTTGCTAGCTTCCAACACATGTAATAGGCAGAAAAAAAAGAAAATGTAACTTCATTTTTCTTCTCATTTTACAATAGTATTATTTATTATTTGATTACATATTTTTCACATTTTCTATCTTTGAAGTAATTTTGTTATTTTGCATTTTACCCTTTAAACTTTTTCTAATTCAACCTAAATGGCCGCAGAAAGTCCTATAATAGCAATAACCCCATGAGATCGTAGCAGTTGCAATTTAACACTTCGGATGGGACGCATTTTTCTATCAAGTAATCGATAAAACAACGAAAGACATTTAACAGATGTTCTTTCTCAGTCATAGAATAATGTTCATGCAACAAGTGATGTACAAGTGTAACGCAGGCGCACTTCAGTCTTTTTTCACGATGTGTCTGCACATACTTCAGTTCACTGTAAGTGTTTATGAGATGCGTTCTACTTTTTCAAATTTGTGCAAACTACTTGATTTATTATTGTAAGATATATACACATATAGATACAGAAAAAAATAGTTTTTTGTACTGTAATGTACTTAAAACGTAATGTTGTTAAGAAGAATTAGTTAAGTACTAAATTCATGGTTTTATTATACTTCTTTATAAATGTACAGCTTTTTTTTTAGTAAATAAATTTTTTTTATAAATGCAACAAACTTAACTATTATTTATTACGTCGACGTGTACTATCACACGGAGTATAAAACTGTAAAATAAGATACCGATGCGTTTAACAACTGAAACATACATTTTTTTATTTTTATTTAATTTACCTTCAGTGTAATACTACACAGTGAATATTTTTCATACCGTGGCAAAACATTGTAGAGATGCTATAAACAATCCACCGACATTCAGACCAAATGTCTTGTTACTTCTTTGTAATAGTAGAACTATTAGCTTTTGAAGATGCAGAGGAAAAATATACCACGGAATTTTATATCTACATGTTATTAAAATTGAGAATTAAAGTGCAATGATATAAACAATGAAATAATTCTAAATGTATTTAGTGTTTTTTATAAAATTATATCGACATACGTCATATATATCTAAATATTGTGAAGTGTTTTTCAGTACAGTACCGAGAAGTTGTGGATATATAATAAAAATTTTTCTTACGCAGCCAGAAATACGTCATTATAGTGATCTGTAACTTCTTGACCTATAAAATTAGCCCAGAACATATATATAAAAGCGATTGCTGTTATTACAAAATGTAACAGGAGTTCTTCGATGTTGCACGTGGTGGATGCAATCTGAACAATCTAACAAATTAATTACAACAGTGAGCATACTTTGAACATCTTAGTTTGGTAACTATATAGAATAGGGGAGCCCTTTCCAATTAGCTTCTCGTTCTCATATAATGTAAATATGACTTTCCTGAGTTTCTAAATGTTTTAACCGTTGCTTTGTTTATAAAAAAGTTATGATTAAAAAAAAGTTTCATAAATAACTTTTTTTTTCGACAACATTTACATTTTTTGGGTGTTGAAAGCACGTAGGCAGAGGGGGCTGCGCTCATACCCCCGCAAGTTGAGGTGTTTTGCACCTTTTTCTGCTCCCTATTTGAAACAAAATAGAAAACGAATTCCGATTACAAGTCGCTTCATGTCGATAGTAAGTACGTGATTTTTACCGACACTTAATAAGAAGTCGTTTTCTATTTTTTTGTCGAGAGATAGCAGGAGGGAGATGCGAAGCTCTTCTACCTGCGGGGGGGCGCAGCCCCTTTCTGCCTACATGCTTTCAACACTCAAAAAATGTACATGTTGTCGGGAAAAAAAATTTATTTATGAAACTTTTTTTGATCATAACTTTTTTTATAAACAATGAGCGACGGCTAAAACTTTTAGAAACGTACTTAAGAAAGTCATATTTACATTATATGAGACCGAGAAGCCAATCGGAGGGGACTCCCCTATTCTGTATATTTACCTTAGTTTTTATATTTGATCTACAATGCAGTACAAACATATGTCTTTATTAAAAAAAATATTATTATTGCAAATTTCTTGTAAATATACATAAATAAGAAATGATACTCACACGAAAGATATTGAAGCTCAACGTAAGTACACCAAATATAATTAAGATGAAGTAAGTCTTCTCGAAAGAAGATATTAAATACGTAGAGTACCTTTATAAACAAGAAATAATATTAAAAATATACTACATGTATTACATTTGCTTTAATACTAACATCATAGCTTTTCGATGAATATCAACGGCTAATATTATACTTGTATAAATTGTGGTTTCGGAAATTAGATTAATATCCTGATATTTCTTATTGTTTACTGTTTTCTCGATGCGATAACTGTAAAGAAATTGTGACGTGTACAGTATCATGTGATAATAAGTAATTATGGCAGTAAATAAAAATACTCTTAAATATACATAATAAATGTTACATAATACATATTCACTTAGATACACACACTACAGAAAAAACAAAAAACATTTTCAAATCTCTAAAAAATAACAAGACAATTTTATGTTGCTTTTTAAAGACATGTGATGTTTAGTTAAAAAACACACACACACACTTAATTATAATATAATTTATATTTATCGTAGAAATTACAAATAACATTTTATTAACTTTTTCCATAAAATGTAAAAATTCCCTAAAAATTTCTATAAAATGTAAAAATTTAATAAAATGTTATTTGTAATTTCTATGATAAATATAAATTATATTATAATAAAGTGTTTGTGTGTGTGTTTTTTAACTAAACATCACATGTCTCTAAAAAGCGACATAAAATTGTCTTGTTATTCTTTAGACATTTTCCATAAAATGTAAAAATTTAATAAAATGTCTTACCTGGCAATTCTAAACATTCCACAAGCAAGATAAAAAGATGCAATAAGCGTCCCAGCTGTTGCAAGCAACGAAAATGATCCTAGTCCCAAAGCTACGGCTTTATGCACTAATATGACATAGAAATATTTGTCTTNATCGATAAAATATTCAGTAAGAACAAGTTCCTTATATTTATCTTCGTAAGACATGTTTACCGATGAATTCATGTGAAAAGTAGTTGACACTACTGGACTGACCAACACAATAACTGCAGCACTAACAAAAAACACTAAATATCATATAAAACAATTGAGATCTAAAATCAAAATAACATACAAAAAAAGATGCGTGAAATGAAAGAATGACTGCATATGAACACAATAATATTCGTTTGTGTGTTATTTTTAATTGAACTATCTTCGTATGAATTCTATCAAAAATTCTATCATACTTTTCAAAAAATTATCAAACAATACTTTTTATGATATCAAGCATGTTTAGTTTTGTTTTTTTTTTATCCCCGACATGCCGTTTTCTACTGCGCAAAAGTCTCTTTTAAAAAAAAACAAACAACTTTGCTATGTCAAACAATTGTTATTGAAAGTAAATTTTTTTGCAATTATCGTACAAGTTGTATTCTTGTATATAAAATATTACGATATTTTTGACTTCAAACCAATTAAAAAAATAATAGCTGATCGCAATGTTTTCACTATTCCATTTATTAATGTAGAACTACTTTACTTGTAAGTCTAGCCGTTTGACGTCTACCAATGTCTCCGTATTTGTCCATGATGGTCAATTCATTGTTTTCCAGATTGTGACAAACATATTGAAGTTTTTCCATTAAATACTTTAGCTGTTTCAGTGTATAAAAACAAAATATACCGTTACATATGTCTCACAAAAAAAACATTTGACAATATTTGACATGTAAATTTATAAAATGTGCTTTCGCGTAACTCTTTATAAAAGTGAATGCAACAAATATTGAGAACTTACATTTTTGGTATTAACGTAAAACGAATTGTATTTTATCGTCATGCAAATAGAAGCGGAAGCAACAGAAAACATTTTGATGTAAAGATCGGTAGTACGTTCCATAGTCAAAATTGGTGTAAGCTATAATTAAATTTTGTTTGAAAAGTAATGAAATGTTTTGTTAGTTATTGATAACCCCCAATACAATTAAATACACGTATATAAAAATATTAGTAGAACATACCTGAAATATAATACCAGTTACCAAGATAGTATAAATACAATGCAACTGAAGTCGGCCGAGTTTCGAATTCTGATAAGGCCATAAACCGACTGCTTGCAAGAGAAGTCGATTCAAACTGAAATACCGATCTTTAACATTGATCATCCCTTTGCTAGCTTCCAACACATGTGATAGGCATGAAAACAATGGAAATGTAACTTCAATTTTTTTCTCATTGTACAGTAGTATTATTTACTATTTGATTAAATATTTTTCACATTTTCTATCTTCGAAGTAATTTTGTTATTTTGCATTTTACCCTTTAAACTTTTTCTAATTCAGCCTAAATGGCCACAGAAAGTCCTATAATAGCAATAACCCCATGAGATAGAAGCAGTTGCAATTTAACACTTCGGATGGGACGCATTTTTCTGTCAAGTAATCGATAAAACAACGAAAGACATTTAACAGATGTTCTTTCTCAGTCATAGAATAATGTTCATGCAACAAGTGATGTACAAGTGTAACGCAGGCGCACTTCAGTCTTTTTTCACGATGTGTCTGCACATACTTCAGTTCACTGTAAGTGT
This sequence comes from Pseudomyrmex gracilis, assembly GCF_002006095.1. NCBI lineage: Eukaryota > Metazoa > Arthropoda > Insecta > Hymenoptera > Formicidae > Pseudomyrmex > Pseudomyrmex gracilis. The sequence continues at coordinate 6,086 of NW_018022882.1, read as the reverse complement.
TTATGAGATGCGTTCTACTTTTTCAAATTTGTGCAAACTACTTGATTTTTTATTGCAAGATATATACACATATAGATACAGAAAAAAATAATTTTTTTGTACTTCAATGTACTTAAAACGTAATCTTGTTAAGAAAAATTAGTTAAGTACTAAACTCATGGTTTTACTATACTTCTTTATTATGAACTAACTCTTCTTTATTATGTCGACGTGTACTATCACACGGAGTATAAAACTGTAAAATAAGATACCGATGCGTTTAACAACTGAAACAAACAATTGTTTATTTTTTCTACTTTTATTTAATTTACCTTTAGTGTAATACTACACAGTGAATATTTTTCATACCGTAGCAAAACATTGTAGAGATGCTATAAACAATCCACCGACATTCAGACCAAATGTTTTGTTACCTCTTTGTAATAGTAGGACTATTAGCTTTTGAAGATGTAGAGGAAATATATACCAGGGAATTTTATATCTACATATGTTATTTATATTGAGAATTAAGGTGCAGTGATGTAAACACACAATGAAATAATTCTAAATGCATTTTAAGTTTTTTTATAAAACGATATAGACGTACGTTACATATGAGGTATAAGAAGTTCTATATATAGTGAATTTTTTTTGGCGCTATCGAAAAATTGTGGATATAATAAACATTTTTCTTACGCAGTTATAAATACGTCATTATAGTGATCTGTAATTTGTTGACCTATAAAATTAGCCCAGAACATATATACAAAAGCGACTGTTGTTATTACAAAATGTAACACGAGTTCGTCGATGTTGCACGTGGAGGATGCAATCTGAACAATCTAACAAATTAATTACAACATTGATGGCATAATTTGAATATCTTAGTTTTTATATTTGATCTACAATCCAGTTCAAATATGTCTTTATTAAAAGAAATATTATTACTGCAAATTTTTTTTTCTTGTAAATATACATAAATAAGAAATGATACTCACACGAAAGATATTGAAGCTCAACGTAAGTACACCAAATATGATTAAGAGAAAGTAAGTCTTCTCGAAAGAAGATATTAAATACGTAGAGTACCTGTATAAACAAGAAATACTATTAAAAATATACTACATGTATTACATTTGCTTCAATACTAACATCATAGCTTTTCGATGAATATCAACGGCTAATACTATATTTGTATAAATTGTGGTTTTGGAAATTAAATTAATATTACAATATTTGTTATTGTTTACTGTTTTTTCGATGCGGAAACTGTAAAGAAATTGTGACGTGTACAATATCATGTGATAATAAGTAATTATGACAGTAAATAAAAATAATCTTACGTATACATAATAAATTTTACAAATATACACTTGGATGCACACACTACAGAAAAAACAAAAAACATCTTCAAAATGTCTAAACAATAACAAAACATTTTTATGTCGTTTTTTAGAGACATGTGATGTCTAGTTACAAAACACACACACACTTATTTATAATATAATATATTTTTATCGTAGAAATTACAAATAATATTTTATTAAATGTTTACAGTTTAAAGCAAATGTCTTACCTGGCAATTCTAAACATTCCACAAGCAAGGTAAAAAGATGCAATAAGCGTTCCAGCTGTTGCAATCAAAGAAAAAGTTCCTATTCCCAAAGCTCCGAATGTATGCATTAATACGAAATAAGAATATTTTTCTTGGTAGGTAAAATATTCAGTAAGAATAAGTTCCTTATATTTATCTTCGTAAGACATGTTTACTGATGAAGTCACGTAAAAAGTAGGTGACATTACTGGACTAACGAAAACAATAACTGCAGTACTAACAACAAATACTAAAAGTCGTAACAGATAATTAATATCTAATATCAAAATAATAGAAACGAGTATTTAAAAGTGGCAGCATATAATGAACACAATAATATCCGTTTATATTAATAAATATATATTCGGTCATGAGAGCCGTTCGCTAGGTGTTGTGCAGAAATTATACGTGTATATATATACATATATACGTGTTCACGTGTAAATTTTTTTTAACACGTGAAATTCGAATTGTAATAACAATTCTAAAATTCATATAGGATGCTATACTTGCATCTCGTACATGAGAGATCCCAAATATCTCCCTAATTGAAATTAAATTTATATTGCGAAAAATATCCGTTTATATGTTACTGATGTGAATCATTTATATCTCAAGAGTTCTATGTGTATTTCTTAAGAAATTGTTGCACATATGTTCTTTTTATGACATCAAGCATATTAGGTCAAATTTTGTTTTTCTTACTTTGAATATGCAATTTGTTTTACGCTAGAAATTCTGTTTATACAAAAAATGCGACATTTTTTTGTGGATGAGCCATTGAAATCTTTACAACTATCGACATGCGACATATATATTTTTGTGTCTAACATATTGAGTAATTTTAGACTTCAAACCGATGCAGAATACAATAGCAGATCGTGCTGTTGTCACTATTCCGTTTAGTAATGTAGGAGTATTTTACTTGTAAGTCGAGCCGTCTGACGTCTTCCGATATCTCCGTACTTGTCCATAATGGTTAATTCATTGTTTCCCAGATTTTCACAAATGCATTGAAGTTCTTCCATAAAATATTTTAGCTGTTATATATGTAGAAACAAAGTTGCACTTATTTCACAAAGTAAGAAAAACTTGCTAATGTTTGATAACTTTATAACTTATGCGTTCGTGCATATCTGTATACTAGTGGATACAACGAATACTTACATGTTTGCTGTTAACATGAAACGAAGTGTATTTAATCAACACGCCAATAGAAGGGGAAGCGACAGATAAAATCTTGATATAAAGATCAGTAGTACAATTCATAGTAAGAAGTGACGTAAGCTACAAATAATTCTTCTTTGAGAAATAATACAATTTCAAATCCTGTTTATGATAATATACGAGTGACAATATATAATATCAAAACACAAAAATAATAGTATAAAATATACCTGGAANATAATACCAGTTATCAGGATAATGTAAATGATGCGTGACTGAAGACGGTCAAGTTTCGAGTCTTGATAAGGCCACAAACTGACAGTGTGCAAGAGAATCCGATTCAAACTGAAATACCTATCCTTGACATTGATCATTCCTTGACTTGCAATACGTATGGCAGAAGTGAAAGAAAAAACGATAAAGTCATTTTTNTTCTTACTTTACAGTATTTTTCACTATATGAGAAAATAGTTTTCATACGTTTTACCTTTTAAGTAATTTTGTCATTTTGTATTTTACTCCTAACTCTTTTTCTAATTCAGCCTAAATCCCGTAGGAAGTATCGTAATAGTATAGCAATAACCCCATAAGATCGGAACACTTGCAATTTCACACTTTGAGACGCACTCTTCTCTTAAGCAATCGATAAAACGACGAAAGACATTGACCAGGTGTTTCTTTCTCATACATAGAATAATGTTCACGCAACAAGTTGTGATGTAAAAGTAGCGCACGCGCACATCAATTTTTTCCAAGTTGTGATTACACATGATCCAGTTTTCTATATGCGCTTGTAAGATATGTTTCTCTCTTAGAAGATACGATGCTGCTACACAATTGGTCATTGTAAAGAAATGTAGGTACAATACGAAGAAGTAACAAATCATGATTTTGTATTTGTGTAATACGATGTTTAGTAAGTTTTTTAATCGAACTTATGAGTATCTTTTATGTAAAACTACATGTTGTAACTAAAAAAAACACAAGCGCTTCAAAGACAGTTGGTTTATTTGCAGTAATGACTATTTCATACACATTATTGACACGTATATTACCGACATCTATTATTCACTATTGCGTGGAGTACATCACAGTAAAATAAGATACCGATGCGTTTAACAACTAAAACATAAACTATTTGTCTAGTTTTTGTCTTTTTTAAAGAATATACCATTTAGTGTAACATATATTGAATATTTTTACCGTGGCGAAACATTGTAGGGATGCTATAAACAATCCACCGACATTCAAACCAAATGTCTTGTTACCTCTTTGTAATAGNAGAACTATTAATTTTTGAAGATGCAGAGGAAATATATACCACGGAATTTGATATCTACATATGTTAATTATATTGAGAATTAGAATGAGGTGGTATAACCAAACAACAAAATAATTATAAATGTATTTAGTTTTTTATAAAAGTATATCGACATACGTCACATATTTCTAAATATTGTGAATTGTTTTTCAGTACACTACCGAGAAATTGTGGATGTATAATAAACATTTTTCTTACACAGTCATAAATACGTCATTATAGTGATCTGTAATTTCTTGACCTATAAAATTAGCCCAAAACATATATATAAAAGCAATTATTGTTATTACAAAATATAACACGAGTTCGTCGATGTTGCACGTAGATGATGTAACGTGAAAAATCTAACAAATAAATTAATTACACACCATTGATAGGACACTTTAAATACTTTAAAAATAGTATAAAATCTTTATGCGACATTATATTTATGTATATTATAGTTTTGCATCGAAATTACATTATATGTAGTTTTTTTCGAAGGATACATATTTCAGAAATGATACTCACAGAAAAAATATTAAAGCTTAATGTAAGCACTCCAAATATTATTAAGAGAAAATAAGTTTTTTCGAAGGAGGATATTAAATATGTAGAATACCTTTAAGAACATGAAATAATATTACATATATATTACACGTGTGAAGTGCGTTTGTGGTAATACCAACATCATAGCTTTTCGATGAATATCGACGGCTGATATTATGTTTCTATAAATCTTGTTTTCGGAAATTAAATTAAAATCTTGATATTTATTCTTGTTCGTATTGTGCTCAATGCGGAAGCTGTAAACAAATCGTTATGTGAAAACTACTAGTTTTTTTACAAAAAAAGGACTATAAAAGTAAAAAAAATTAATTAGAACTGTACGAAATATATGTACCTTACGTCATTTAGTTATTTTTTAGAGATATGTGCTAATTGAATTTTTCTTAACATTTCTAGTTATTATTGTATTTTCTTACCTAGCAATTTTGAACATTCCACAAGCGTAGTAGAAAAACACAATAAGCATTGCAATTGTTACAATCAACGAAAAAGATCCTATTCCCAAAGCTACGAATGTATGCACTAATATGACATAGAAATATTTNTCTTGATCGATAAAATATTCAGTAAGAATAAGTTTCTTATATTTATCTTCGTAAGACATGTTTACCGATGAATTCATGTAAAAAGTAGTTGACAATACTGGACTGACCAAAACAATAACCGNAGCACTAACATAAAACACTAAATGTCATATAAAACAATTAAGATCTAATATCAAATTAGTACACTAGAAAAATTGCATGTATTAAAAAATGACTGCATATAAACACAGTAATATTTGTTTGTGTGTTATGTTTGATTGAAATACTTTCTTATATCAAGAATTCTATCATACTTTTTAAAAAAGTATTAAACAATGACTTTTATGATATCAATCATGTTGAGTTTTGTTTTTCTTACTTTTGACATGCTATTTTCTACTGCGCAAAAATCATTTTTTTACAAAAGAAAACAACTTTGCTATGTCAAACAATTGTTGTTGAAAGTAAATTTTTTGCAATTATCGTACGAGCGATATATTCTTGTATACAAACGATTAAAATATTTTTTATTTTGAACCAATTCAAAATACAATAGCAGATCGTGTTGTTGTCATTATTCCGTTTAGTAATGTAGAAGTATTTTACTTGTAAGTCTAGTCGTTTGACGTCTTCCAATATGTCCGTACTTGTCTATGATGGATAATTCTTCGCTTTTCAGATTTTGACAAATGCATTGAAATTCGTCCATTAAATATTTTAGCTGTTATATATGTAAAAACAAAATTTGCACTTTGCTCACAAAGGAAAAAAGCAATTGATACTATTTGATACCTTTATAAAATATGCTTTCGCGCATATGTTTATACTAGTAGATACAACAAATACTTACACGTTTGCTGTTAACATGAAACGAAGTGTATTTTATTGTCACACCAATAGAAGGAAAAGCGACAGATAAAATTTTGATATACAGATCAGTAGTACATTTCAT
>NW_018022881.1:20127-22913 GCF_002006095.1 Pseudomyrmex gracilis | reverse complement strand
CTAATTCTTTCATGTTTTTTATGTTGGTGTTGTAAACGTGTAGGCAGGGGGAGCTGCGCCCCCCCTGCACCCCCCTAAACTCTAACCTAACCCTAACCTAANCTGTGTTACTACAATATCAATAGAAATGAGTGAAAATTTTGCGAGGGGGAGTGCAGAAAAAAAAGTTTAAGTTAGGTTAGGGTTAGGTTAGATTCTAGGGGGATGCAGGGGGGCGCAGCCCCCCTGCCTACACATTTACAACACCGACAAAAAGATTCGAAGAATCACGAAGAAAAAATTGTACACAATGTCGCAAAATAAAAACTTAGTTATCAAACTTCAATTATTCATAACTTTTTTATTAACAACGAGCGACGGCTAAAATTTACGGATTGTTCCTCAGGAAGGTGTCCTTGACAACATATGTCAAGCTCATTGAAATCGGAGGGAGGTGACCTTTTCTATATATTTACCCAAGCATTTATTACGAGCATACATATAACAAGAGAATTTATTTGTTACATCCTTTACCAAATGAAAAAGAAAAAACCAAATGAAAAAGAAACATACATATTTTTGGTACTTCCTGCCATTCATAAACATTGGCAAATCTGTTATTTATTGATGCATCCATACTAACTGCTGATTCATGTAGTGTCTCAGATTAAGGCCGGTTTGACGAAGACTANATATTTTTGAATATGAAAACATGCGTACTTCAATATATTCTATAATAACAGATTTAGCCAATGTATATACATGATTAGAAAGTTCTTCTACAGTATCATCAAATATATGATTATTTAAATCCGGAAATATATCATAAATTGTTCTCGAATTCGACAATAATTCTCTTAATACTTTTGAACAGAGCATTGCACCAAACTGAGGTTCAATTGGCAAAAGACCTTTATTGCAATTGATTGCACGCCTAAATAAATTCTTTATAAATTTTTTTACACCTTGATCTGATAATGAATCAAGACAGCTCAAAAAATTTTCTGATAATATGCGCTGACGTCGTAATTTTATTATTGCTTTTTTTAAGCCTGTTATGCGTGTTTGAAGACGTTTCAGTTGTTGGTTTTTACATTTATTTATATATTCTTTCTTCTTCAATTTTTCTCGACATTTGGTCAATTTTGTGCGCAGTGTTGATAGAGAAGCATTATAACGATGATCATGATTTATTACACTTATGATTCTAGTATTATTAGGTAATTTGTCATTTTTATCTGTAAAACAAATAAAAAAACTTAGAAAGAACATTTTTACACTAATTATTATCTTATCTTTTATTACGTACCATTAGTTTCATCACTGATTATTAATGATTCATCAGAAAGAAACTTATTCTCATTCAAAATATCACTACTACTTCGATCTAAAAAGAAGAAAAAATTATTAAAAGATTGTCAATTTCTAATAAGATAATTAATATAAAAAATTGTTACCTTTTGGATGTGTTCGGATATGATTTAATTCTTCGCAAGAAACCTGAGGAATATTTTCTATTGATGTCAACACAGCTAAAAATGAAAATGGTTTTGAGTTTATTACTAATATTTTGATCTGAAAAGAAGAAAAATTTATTGAAATCTTTTCAATTTCTAATAAGATTAACAATATATTAAACTAGTTACCTCCTGGATGTGTTCGGATTTGATTTAATTTTTCAGAAACCTGAGGAATATTTCCTAGTGATGTCAACACAGCTAAAAATAAACATTGTATTGAAATTTTATTTTATTAATTAAAGACAAATTTATAAAAGAAAAATGAAGATTTTACCTGATTTTATATTGTTGACGTACTCAACTTTAAAAATTGTAGGAATGCTTCCTTCTTTTAAAGTTAAACAATTAGATTTTTTTTGTAAACATGTTTGCTCAAAATGTTCTGAACATAAAAAGCTATTATTATTTGGAATCCAATTCTTGATTCCCATGTTATCAAGTCATTTTTTAAAAACAACTGATTTATCCAATGGAAATCTAGGTTTATAATAATATATAAAAATTAATAAATATATTAAGTTCTATTTATACTTTAGTTCACTTTTTTTAAATTTTACTTGAAAAAGAAATATTTTAAATTATATGTACGCTTCCGTTTGCAATATTTACAATAAGAATGAGGATTATCAAACTGTGTTAGAATACTATTTGGTTTTAACAGTACTTTAGATCCTGAATGATCAAAACAATCTTCTGTAAAGTGATTAGAGCATAAAACAGTTGAACTAATTGGTGTCCAATTTTCTATAAGAATATTATTTAGCCATTGCTTTAAAAGATAGTGATTGTTGAGTAGAAACTTATAATATGTTTAAGAATATTTAACATTTTGTACTAACTACTACATTTGACTACTTACTTCAGATAAGATAAAGATATCTTATATTGTAGATATAATATAACTAAAGACATGCAATACACTTACTTGTAAAGTTTTTTTTCTTGAGGTTTTGTATTTTTACAAAAAAAAACAACGTCTCATCTTAGTGAGATCAAAACTACAAAACCGTCTCTGCGATTTAATAAATAGGTAAGCTTGTCTATGCTGTGCAGTTACATGTTTCAATATGGTTAACTCGCTGCGCACATGCGCGGAGTCTGTTACTTAACATGGCGGCCTTCAATTGAGAACACAAACTAATGGCGAATTCGATTGGATACACTAGTGCGCACCAGTGCGCACTGAGTGCGCCCTCTTTCATTATGTAGTATTCGGTTGGCTTCCACTTTACTGGTTTAGAATTTCCGTATGTTCGATTGATAATGCACTAAAAACGTGTGCTAGTA
>NW_018022881.1:17440-19042 GCF_002006095.1 Pseudomyrmex gracilis | reverse complement strand
ACTCAGTTCAGTATGCACACTCCGAGGTGCGCCCTAATTGGATCAGTGTAGTACCCGCACTCAGTTCAGTATGCACGCTCCGAGTACGTTTAGTAACAAAAAGTTACTAGCCACTGAAACGGAGCAAGTGCACGCCAATCGAATTTGCCATAACTCACATCAGTTATCTACAGTAGACTCTCGCTATAAGTGCTCCATTTATAAGACACCCTGAGCGCCTGCCCTCCACACGAACTTGCACGCACACACAAATTACTCCCCCTACCATGCTGCCTGCGCGGAGTCGTAGTTGCGGCGGCGGCGGCTCTGCCGTCTCCCACCATGCTCAGTATGTAGATCGACGAGTCTCGCGCCCAAAACACGTGCGGCGCAGCGGCGTGTGAATAAAAACAAACGTTTTCTACAAACGCGGCGTGCGGATAAACAATCGAATTTTCTACACGGATGTGTCAATATTTTGCTATATGATGGAGAATATAAGACCAATAAGTAAAAAACGTAAAAGCCGTAGTCCGGAGGAAAAATTAGAAATTTTAACAGAGTTAGATGCAATTAAATCGATAACAGCTATTGCCAAAAAGTATAGTGTTGATGTAAGACTAATAAAAAAATAGAAGACACAACGGGCAGAATTGGAAAAATTGCAAAGTACAAAAGTATGTAAGAAATTAAAAGTGAGACAATTACCGCTCGACCAGCTCAATGAAGCAGTTCATCGATCGCAGCGTGGTGGGGGTCTCCCGCTATAAGTTCGTTTTCCGCTCCTACAGCCCCGTAGGGTGACTAATAACGAGAGTCTACTGTATATATCTACGGCGGAGACCGAAAGAGTACGGCACGCGGTAGTAGAAGCAGCCAGAAGAGAACCTTCTACATCAACAGTTGTTGATCGTTCAGGAAGCCTTGAGTTAGAGCAGTATTTGCAATTGAAAAGGATTTCGAGAAAGGAAGATGTTTTTAGATACTGGGGAAATGTCGAAAAAACATTTCTTTTTTTAAGTCAAATTGTAGTAAAACAATTATCAATTATAGCAACAAGTGTTCCATCGAAACGTCTTTTTTCAAGAGCTAGGCTTATTAAACGGGAAAATTTCAGCAGATTAATTTGTAAACATTTAAACATGATATTATTTTTAAGCTTGTTAACTCAAGAAGAGTGGTGTGTCTTCTAAACACTTTTTATTTAACAATAGATAATTTTGAGAATCAATTTTTATTTATTTATTTAATTGTTCTGAAGTCTGTTTTTATCTTTTTAAAGTTTGTTCATTGGTTGTCTATAATAAATTTTAACCTTTTTTATGTAGTGCTTGCCCAGGCAACCAGCTGACGTTATAATGACGTTAATATAAAGTCAGTTTTTGACCAGTTCGACGTTAGTTTATGACGTGATATTAACGTAATGACGACGTGAGTTGTCTCGTCAAAAATGACGTCATGTTAATGACGTTTACTTAGGTCATTAATCTGACGTAACGTGATTAACGTGAAAAAAACTAATGGCACATCGTAAGAGGGGAATTAATTCGAGATTTCACTCAAATTAATCTTTGGAGACCTGATTCAGTTTGTCGATCAACTGATTAACTCGATGAAAGGTAT
>NW_018022881.1:14669-16530 GCF_002006095.1 Pseudomyrmex gracilis | reverse complement strand
TTTTCTAGTCTGGAGAATTAACTCCACGGACTAAGGACGAGACCGTGCGATCAATTGAGGATGTGGAATGATGAGAGGTCGACTTAATTAAATGGAGAAATTATGATTGTTATCAATTTATTCATTTGATGGGGTTAAGTTTACAATTTTGAAATGTGCATTCGTGTGGATGAATGTGATATCGCGAATTTTACATTTGAAACGGAGGGTCATCGCTCGGAGACTAGAGAGGGGGAATATATATATATATGTATATGTATGTGTGACGCGATGTGTGTGTGAGGGGCCTCCGGCGGGGTTTTACAAGTGTAATTGTGTCGGTAGCATGTTTAGGACGCNGATTCGTGGCATGGAAATTATTCGAGGTCGATTTCTATNATTTCTTGGATTTTTGCGGAACTTGGAGGGAACATTGTGTAGAAATGGTGGACGGGAACTAGTCGGATATCATCTATGTAGGGAAACTTGACTGGAACGAGTTTTCTAGCGGGAGTGGTGGTTATCACCCGGAAGATTTCAGAAGGATCTGTAGTCAGAGGGTCAAGGACGAAGGGGATTCTTTCAGGATTCGCTTTTTTATAGGTTGAGGCTAGTCGGATAAAATGTTGAAATTTAGGATCAAGCGGAGGGGTGGTTGAGCGGGTTGAGTCGGAGGATCCACCATCTACAGGTTCGTCTCTGGACGTAGATGGTTCAGGGGAAGGAGAGCGAGGGGGAGGTGGAGGAGTCGGTGCGGATTGCAGATCCGCGGGATTTTCTGCAGGAGGATCGGGGGTTATCGGTGAGTAGGAGGGAGCGTCATACCACGAATCGTCGTGTGTATGTGTGTCTGTGTGTGCGTGTTCCGAATGTGTTGGTGAGGGTGAGTGCGGGGGTGATTGATTTATATGTACATCGGCGGGTTTTCTTATTTTATTGTCGCTGCCAGAATCGTCTCCTAATGTCGGAGGGGTGGGGTCAATGGGCCTGGTCGGCTCCGCTTTGTCTTGCGCGAGCGCTGCCGCTCGTCGCAATTTTGCGTTGCGTCGGTGGCGCTGAGCCTTTTTGCCCGTTCGCGAGGTTCTCTGCCGGGGTTCCACTTAAACGATTTATTGCAATTACAATTTATGTTATTGTTTTTGTTATTGATTGGCTTCGCGACTGCTTTTGGAGATGTCGAGTCTTGTTTACCATGTGGTTTAGGGAAGAAAATGAAGAAAAGAAAAACTTCGGCTGCCACCCGAGACGGTTACACCGCGAGTAGTCCTTCCGATTATTCGGACGCCGCCCAAGACGGTTATACCGCGAGTAGCCCTTCTGATAATTCGGACGCCGCCCAAGACGGTTATACCGCGAGTAGCCCTTCCGATAATTCGGACGCCGCCCAAGACGGTTATACCGCGAGTAGCCCTTCCGATAATTCGGACGCCGCCCAAGACGGTTATACCGCGAGTAGTCCTTCCGAATTTTTATAGATTTGTTTAATTTGCTCGTTCTCAATATCTCCAAAAATCAATCGCGACGTCAGCTTTTTTTGTTTCTCGAGAAGTGGAACCTCCGTGTATATAATGATGTGGACTTACTACTTATGTGACTGCTGGCTGCAATTTCCTTTTCCTTCGGCCTGTGCGGCTGGGTGGGTGGTTCGGAACCTGGTGCGGCTTCGGTGTTCGGTGGGTTTTCGGTTGAGGCCGGTGCGGCACCGTGATGGCTCGGAGTTGCAAGTCGCTGGTGTTGGTGCCTCTGTGATCTCGCTCTCTGCACTCACTTACTTATTCACTCACTGATCTGCGGCTCTTTTCGGATTCGCGGCGCGGTTCTTTCTGAGTTTTCGATTCCGAGAGCCCTGGCTTATATACTGTTTTAGTAAGCGAGGACTCTT
>NW_018022881.1:10490-13837 GCF_002006095.1 Pseudomyrmex gracilis | reverse complement strand
TGACGTCATTGTTATGACGTTCAAAATAACGTCAGATTTAGGTCATAATCACCAATTAGTGACAAAAATCACGTATATTTACGTCATTACAACGTTAGCTGGTTGCTTGGGTGGTTTCCCAATTCAAAGTTTTTGACCTAAATAAACTATTTATATTATAATTTTGTTATACAAATAAATAAATAAAAATCTTTCTTAATTGTCATATATACTAATTTCACTAAAAGCTTTTTTATCTTCCATTCAAATGACGCTTTTTAAAAATACTCGATTTTAATGTATTGATCTTTTATTACAATCCATTTGTAAATATCGATTCTTTTGGATGGAACGCCCATCCCTAAACTGCACTGCTCTCGGAATAAAGAAAGATCTTAGTGATGAAAGATCAAGCCGGCTAGCACCGAGAGCACCGAGATGCAGTGATGATAGATCGGGCCGGTCAGCACTAACAAGTAAGTGCACCAAAGTAGTGGGGGCACGCACACAAGCGAGAACCGCCGTCCGTGTGCGTGACGTCACGTTCGGCTGTTCAACTCGTAGAAGAGTGCGGACATATCGTGCTCCGTCTTTTTTCCACCAAGCCCGCTAGAAAGCAAGACACGGAGGCACGTTCACGTTGCGCGCTTATTGCGTATGACAACATAAAATGTGCTTTTCAAAGATTTATAATCTTGGAAAAAGTACATAATATTATTGATAATGATAAGATTGAACATCTTAAGATGCATTTATTATTATATTTTTAGTAATAACCCACATAGCACGTAATATTACTGCAATATCACAGTAAAATTGCAATATATCAGTAATATTAGATATTATACTATAATATTACAATAATATTATCAACATATTACATTTACATATAATAATGAAATATTACGGTAGTATTGCATTGCATTTCAAGTAGCAATATTTTATATATTGTTACGCGGCGGACACCGCGTGTGTGCCGCGGATATCGCGCGCTCGGCGCGACTGTCAGTTGCCGGGCGACGACGTGTTATTTATGAAGAAGGATTGCGGTCGCAAATTCTGTCACGTCGTATTCATGAATCCGGTTGGATTCTTTGTGATAATCGTTGTATCTTAAGTCATAATAAAGTGTTAATTAAGAAGCCGCGTTCTCTCATTTCCGCGGACGGTTACGCAAATCGCGCGGCTTGGTTACGGAGCCGGATCGTGCGCCGCGAGCGTAACAATTTTGGCAATGTTACGCGGTGTCCGCGTAACATTGCTCCCATCCTCTTCCAGATCGTCGTCCCGACGATCAAAGGAGGATTCCAGTCCTCCCGCTCACTCCCGAGCTGCTGCTCCAAGATCTTGAGTCACCTGGCCGAAGAAATTCTTCTCGAATAACTTCCATCTTTGGGGCTTCAACAATGTCTTGCTAGAAACCTCGATCTTCGGATAGGAGAGGGGGGGAAACACGCGTGGACCCACCGCCCTAAAATGGGCACCCTAAGTCCTCGCCTCGGCATTCGCCCAACGGTCCATGGGAAACCACACGTCAAAAACCGTGGACGAGGCGGTCTTCCCTAATACAATATAAGTTAATAGAAGATCACTCCTCGACGACGACGCCTCCCACGCAAAAGCGTCCCACGACGACCACGACGACACGACAACCGCCGAACTAACTAAACGAAAATAAAAGAAACACCAACAACATGTTTTCAAAAGCAAACATTAAACAAAACGTTATAATCAACCAAGCTTCATCAACTTTTTAAACCAAACAACAAAAATTTCAACGGGTCTCCGCCGCAAAAAATTATAGAGAAAATTCCACCGTTCGACTTACACCACCGTCGCGCAGATTTTGTTTTCCCTTTTTTTCCCTTTCCCGGAACTTCGCAACCGCGGCGCTACTCGGCACCCCGACGCCAAACCCGGCGCAACCGAAAACAACACCGTCGATCCCAGAACGGAAAGAACTCCCCCGACAGAAGGCCGAAAGCGACACCCCGCCACATCTATACAACCGGAGGAAATTATAACAACCGCTAAATACCGAGGAACAAATATCAATCGGCGAGAATCTAAAAAAGAAACCCGCACAAAATAGAGAGACACCAAAATTAAAATAATAAACCAGAGTTAGACCTATCCTCAAAGAAGACGACGTAACAACCGCTCAGCCGCAAGGCCCGAAGAAAGTTCGGCAACACAACGCGACCCTTCACAACTCAAAATCCGGAATTCTCTCCATCTCTCCCCTTGAACGAGACTTTACTCGCGGGACCGAACTCGTTCTGAAAAGTCCGACTCCTCACACGACACGGACTCTCCCCCTCTTCGACTAACCGTTTCCACGGTCTCATCGCGCGCCTTGAAAACATTGAAACTACTCAGCTGGGAATTTTCCGGTCGTCGAAGCCTAGCTCGCTTCCACCTCAGAACGGACTGCATCCGCCTCCATTCGGCTCCTCGCTCCTCGCGAAACCGCACCAACTTCAGCACCGCGCACAACCTCTCCAAATCGGCCGCCGCCTTCCCCGCGGCCGGTGTCGCAACCTGATCGCGCGTTCTCCGCGGTGAATACATTAGGGCCATGCCGCCGCTCTCTCAAGCTTGATCTCGGACAAGCCCCCAAAATTGTTACGCTCGCGGCGCACGATCCGGCTCCGTAACCGAGCCGCGCGATTCGCGTAACCGTCCGCGAAAATGAGAGAACGCGGCTTCTTAATTAACACTTTATTATGGCTCAAGATACAACGATTATCACAAAGAATCCAACCGGATTTATGAATACGACGTGACAGAATTCGCGACCGCGATCCTTCTTCATAAATAACACGTCGTCGCCCGGCAACCGACAGTCGCGCCGAGCGCGCGCCGTTCACGCTAAACCCGCGGCACACACGCGGTGTCCGCCGCGTAACAATATCAAATGTTTTTATTATGTCTTCTAAACGTTAGAGATGTTATCCCAGATAACCAAATCTGGTCGAAACAGATTTTGCCAAATGCTTGTTACAAATTTTGGTAGCAGAAAGACATCAAATATGATGCAGAGTTTGTTTTATCTGGCAATGTTGCAAAATTGCTAGCAAAAATATATCCAAGCTTGTTAACAAAACATAACAGCAAATTGTTGGCAAAAACCGAGCAAAGCTTGCACATAATTTGAAACCAACTTGACGCCAAATATGAAGCAAGATCTGCGCAACACGACTTGATAGCAAAATAACAGCAAAAACCGAGCAAGACTTGCAGTTTAGTCAAACTACATGGTATTTAAAAGGCCATTTAATTATATCTTGACTTATTTCTAAATTGTATATACACACTATCTATAATCCATAATATATATGAAATTACTTTTACATTTGAGTATTTAA
>NW_018022881.1:0-3640 GCF_002006095.1 Pseudomyrmex gracilis | reverse complement strand
ACTTTTAACTTGTTAATTATTTTTTTTATTAACTTAACTTTTAATCAATTAATTTCATTATGGATTAACTTATATCTTAACTAAATATAATTTTTAAGACCTTTAACTGTAACTTAACTTAAATAAAAAAAAAATTTAACTTACCCAACCTTGGATTTACTATTTGGCACGTAGCACACATTGCATTGGACTACCCGGTAAAAAATTTTCCATGTATAAAATTGTATGGACATATTCGGTATATATATATATAAATTTGCATAATTAGATATAATAAGTTTAATTTGTGTATAAGTAAATATAATTATATATCAAAAATTTTTTAAAAATATAGTAAAAATATAGTTTTATATAATTTGTTTGTATCTAACATACTATGATACTATGATACTATGATACTATGATACTAATAGAGGTATTTTGTAATTTGATATGGAATATCTCTGAAGTCATTCTCTTAAAAAAAGAAATTCTCCATGTATAAAATTGTATGGACATATTCAGCATATAAATTTGCATAATTAGATATAATTATTTTAATTTGTGTATAAGTATATATGAAACATTTTTTACCGGGTATGAATAAAATATCTTAAAACTAATAAATTTTTGTATGATATGTCGCGAATATCTTTTTCAGTGATATTACTCAAACGTATGTATCACTCTGCATTGTACTGTTTGAATAACTATTAATGTGAAAAATATATCCGTAACATTTATAAAATTATATATAGACATATATGTATATGTATATGTATATATGTATGTATATGTGCATGTGTATGTATATATATGTGTGTGCATATATATGTATATGTAAATTTCACATATTAAAATGGTATTAAAGTTAATTTATTATGCAAATAGTTTTTACAATATAGGGATACAATTGTGTGTAGAATTGGTAAGATAATAAATTTATCGTGGTACGGAATTTTAAGCTTCCGCAAATATTTTGACAAAACTATGATTCTATATATCTGTTTTGCCTCACTGTAACTATTTCTAAATATTGATTCCTAAATGTGATTCGCATAATATAAGAAACAAATTTGTATTCTAAGGTTTTGTTCTTATAATATATAAATTATTATCAGTTTTGTTTCTATAATATATAAATTTATTATCTTGACTTTTAGCGATATTAAGGACGCAGACGATAGTATTATCCTTTAATATAACGCAGTTATTTTTATTATTGTTTAAATAAAATAAAACAATTTAAATAAAATAAATCTAAATACAATGTTTTATATTCTTCTATATATGTAATCACGTTCATGACTCAATGGATTTATTTTTATGATTTCTCTCAAGAAATCTTTTGTTATGCACTTCAAAGCAGTTAATACAAAAATTTAACTCATGAAGTCTTTGATCTGTTAAAGTGGTTTATCTCCTTTTCGGATTAATATTTTTTTTTTTATTAAGTTATCAATGTAATCTTAGTAAGAACTCCAAGTTTTTAAATTATTTCTAAAGTAAAAAATATAGGCCAATTGGAGTCTAAACACGGTTGTTAGTGTGTCAGATAGTTATGAATTTACAATATTATTAAAATGTTACAGACGTTTCGATTACCATTTCTGATTTCAAAATTTACTATTGTATAGATATATTGAAAAGGACCGAAACTACGGTCGAAACGTCTGTAAAATTTTAATAAAAAGTCATAACTTTCTGACGCATTAACCCTTCTTTGCATGATTTTTTTTTTTTTTTTTTGTCACATATTTAGTTTACAGTTTTTGAGTACCTTTTTTTCTTTACTAAATGTTATGATTAAAATTTCCATCATCATGCAAAGAAGGGTTAACAACCGTGTTGAAACTCCAATCGGCCTATGTTTTCCACCTTAAAAGTAATTTAATATTAAATTAATCTATAACCTTATAATATTACAGTAATATTCTTGATATATCACCGCAACATTACTGTGATATATCATCGTAATATTACTGAGATGCGATTCGGCGGACATTTTAATATGACTGTGATATTACAGTAATATTACTATGATATTTCTACTATATTAGAGTGTAACATTGCAATCGAAAAACAATATTACTGTGATATTGCAGTAATATTACGTGCTATGTGGGAAGTTAACTGTGATAATTTCAAAGTTTTTAAAATATTGAAAAACGTTTAATATATATAAACTATATTATTATCATAATTTATATATTTTTTTAATTTGTAAATTATGAAAAGAATCTACATTTTACAGATGTGTAATCTTAAAGTAGTTAATTCATATGACATATTCACATTATATTCATATTATATTATATAAATGAAATAATTTAAGATTATATATCTGTGAAAAATGTAGATTCTTGTCATAATTTACAAAACAAAAATATATAAAAATAAACACTACTAATATTCTTTATATATGTTAAATGTTTTTCAATATTCTAAAAAAAAAACTTTTAAATTTTTGCAGTTAACTCATATTGAGTAATTATTAAAAATATTTACTGCATCTTGAAATGTTTCACTATTATTAATAATGTTACGTATTTTTCCAAAACTGCAAATCTCGGAAAAGAATATATCCCAGCAAACACAGAATATAACTGCTATATAACATAGAAGTAACAGCGTGATATACGTAATATAACAGCTGTTAGACTTTATTAACATCAATGTTATGTAACTTTGTTTTATAAATGTAATATAATTATGTTATATATCTATTATATTGCTTGTTATTAGCTGGTAATAACATTATAACTTTTATATAACATTTCTGTAACTATATAACAATTATATTACATTCTACTTACATATTATATTCATATTATATAACTGCAATATACAATATGTCGGAAATTACAACTAACATGGATGTTACATACAACGACCATGTTATATTACATGTTGCATTTGTTTCATTACGACAATGTTGCTGTTATATATCTGTGTTTGCTGGGTATAAATATATAAATATATCAAGAGGCACGGTAGTGCCTCGCGCCAAGTTCATGCGCAACGAAGTGGCGCTCGAACTGCGCGAGCACACTGTGTCTCTTATACGCGAAATTCATGCAATTGAAAAGTTGGGAGATTTTCTCAGAGCAATATTTAAGTAACGACTGAAACGATTGACTTCTTTTTAGTCTCAATCGATTCGGATTGAAAAAATAAAAAAAAAAGTGTTTATGTGTTTTTCTTCTTTGTGTTTTGTATTGGAAGATATCGCAAATAAAGCAAAAAAAGTATCCAAACTTTTATTCAGAAACGTCTTCATCATCTCCGTTGGACAAATTCTTGTGCAACTTCGTAGTTTCGATACCAGATGGTAATGCGAGCGCGTTGGAAAAAGAGGAACAACAAGAACATGTGAGAGAAAGTGAGAGAAAGAGATAAAAGTGTAACTTGAACCTAAACTCGAATTTTGATAGTGCAAGAGCACGTGGAGTAGATGCGCACACACCTGGAAATATGTCTGTTTCGTTTTTATCAACATGATAATTTATTAACAATAAATTTATTTACAATAAATATAATTGGTAAATATATAGAAAAGGTCACCTCCCTCCGATTTCAATGAGCTTGACATATGTTGTCAAGGACACCTTCCTGAGTAACAATCCGTAAATTTTAGCCGTCGCTCGTTGTTAATAAAAAA